>NW_027459517.1:140000-227500 GCF_050624435.1 Tenrec ecaudatus
AACCCTTTTTTCTCCTATCTACTTTCTTCCCATGACACCCAATGGACAGGTAGGGGAATTCAAAATAGACCCCAGTCTCAAATGTAGTTTAAAGCTCACTCACGCACTGCTATTGTGCCAGTTCTGACTCATAGTTACAGGATACAACTGTCCTTGTGGATTTCTGAAACAACAATTCTTTGTGGGAGTTGAAAGCTGCCCTTCCTACAGGAATGCAGCAGGTGCGTTTGAACTGCCAACCCTGCAGTTAGCAGGCCAATGTGAAGGGATTTTGCCACTTTGCCACCAAGGATCCTAAAGGTAGCATGAGGAGAACATTTATTAAATCTTCCATGGTACACAGGCAAGGGGAAGACCTGAACCACAGCTCTCGGGATTCTTGTTGCCTCGCAGTGGACAGTTCCAGCCACATCGGATCCAGGCTTCCCAAGATTTGCAGAGCCACCAGCATAGTCTTTGCTCCTCTCCAGGATTAACAATTGCTTCCTGGTTGCTCAGGTATGTAGGAGTTTAGTGGTTCTCTAATGCAATCATCCCATTTTGCAAAGAAGATGCTGATGCCCAGACCGGGGAGAAGATTATCTGAGGCCACTGAGAAGGACACCATCACCTCAAGTCCTTCTGACCCCCCACAAGTTTCTGCCAACAGCACTGAGCCATGGGTTACGTACTCAGTCTTTTGAAGCCTTAGCCAGCTGATGCAGCTGCCAGTTGGATTGATCAGGGTATGTGACCCAGAGCTCCTTAGAACGCGCCCCCCCAAATGCAAATTTACTGCCATAGAGTTGATACTGATTCATAATGACCCTATAAGACAGGGTAGAACTTCCCCTGTAGGTTTCTGAGACTAACTTTCAGCCTTTCTCCTGAGAAGTGGCTGGTTGTGTGGTGGTTTAGACCTTGCAGTTAGCAGCCTTTTAGCATGAGAGGTAGAGTCTCATTTCTGTTCTGATTATGCTCCATTCTCTGAGATGCCAGTGCCGAGGCTCCCACCCCTGCAGGTAGCAGTGAGATTTTTCTCACTAAACTGCGCTGGATGGGAAACTTGGGGCAAGTAGTGCATCGCAGCCAAGGAAGATCTCATTGACAGTGCAGAACTTGAATAAGGCAGGAAGACACAGGAGTGGCCATCTGGCGGTGGGGAAAGTGTTCCAGGTAGGAGACAGTCAGTGCAAAAGGCCTTGTGATTGGGTTCTCCAAGCTTCTTCCTGGAACAGCAAGGAGACCAATGTGAGTGGGGCATGACACTCTGTAGTGAGGAAAGATGATCACTGTGTGGGCCTCCTGTATGATTGAGAAGCCAAGGGGAATTTTTAAACCCTAAGCCAGATCAATGCTCAAGGAAGCATTAGTCAAGACATCAAATGACACGCTGCATTGGCTAAATGTGCTACAACAGATCTTTTAAAAAGACTGAAGATCAAGGATGTTACTTTGAGGACACTGCCTGATCTTGTGCCAAATCTTGCCATGGTTGTTAGGTTGGAGTCCATTGTTGCAGCCATGGTGTCAGCCCATCTCCTTGATGGTCAGTCTCTTTTCTTGTGGACCTTCAGTTTTACCGAGCATGATGTCCCTTTCCATGGACTGGTCTTTCCTGATAAAATGTAGTAGCTACCAGATTGGATGTCATGCCTTTAGAACAGTGGTTTTCAACCTTCCTAATGTTGTGACACTTTCATATAGTTCCTCATGTGTGGTGCTACCCCCAACTATAAAATTATTTTTGTTGCTACTTCATAACTATAATATTGCTACTGTGATGAATCGGATGACCCTTGTGAAAGCATTGTTCGACCCCTCCCCCCCCATGGGGGTCGCGACCCACAGGTTGAGGATCACTGCTCTGGAACATTTTCATCATAGAAGAGAGTTTGGTTGCACAGCTCTGAGTTAGAGGGTCAGACGGGTTATTTGACATTCATTTGCTGATGTGTTTGCGAACCCAGTGGAAACACTCGGGAATGAGCATCTTCTTAGCCATTTTCCTGGATCATTCAAATGCCATCTCCCCTGTGAATGCCGCACTCCATCCTTGGCTTTCCATACTTGCCATATGAAAATGGGATAATATTCAATACTTAGCATTATATATAACCCAGTATTTGGTAGTCTGCCTCAAACAGATGCGAGTCTCTCTTTTTTTCTACTAATATTTAATTTTGATATGTGAAAACATACAAAGCAAAATCTGTTCCATTTCAACCCTTTCTGGACACAATGTTCAGTGACATTGGTCACACTCTTCATATTGAATTAACATTCTTGTTCTTTCTATTCTAGGTGTTTCCTTTCTTTTTACTTAATCTCTCTGCCACAACCCTCTCACATATATTTTGAATTATCTGTAACCCATTTAGTTTTGTGCTGATTTTTTAAAGACTGCAATACTCAAGGATGCAATCTTTTAAGAGCTAAATTATTATTTAGTTTAAAGATGACTTCAGGGGACAGTTTCAATTCAAGGTTTGAAGAGTAACTCAGGGTCATAGTCTCTGGGACTCTTCCAGTTAAGTAAGTCTATATAATTAAAGAATTTTAAATTACATTCCACAAGGTTCTCCCTTTCTATCAGTATCCTTAGGAATCATGGTGCTATGGTGCCTGCTAACCTCAAAGTCAGTAGTTGAAACCACAAGCCACTCTGCAGGGGAAAGCAAAGGCTTTCTGTTTCCTTAAAGAATAGCAAGCGAGGAAACCACAGGGGGTGTTCTATACTGAGTCAAAATTGACTCCATGGCAGTGAGTTTATGTTGTTATCGAAAAAGAACACATTATAATGGGGGCTCTGACAGATAATATAACAATCCATAAATCAATTAGATCAAGCGAGTTTGTACATATGCTGCCACCATCATTTTCTAAACACTATCATTCTATTCGACCCCTTTGATATCAGCTCCTGTTTTTTCCCTCTTTCCTCAACCCTCACACCCTTACTAAATTATATATAAATTAATATCTTTATACACACCGTCTTCTGTGTCCCTCTACCCATATTTCTGTTATTCGGCCCCTAGGCTGTGTGTGTGTGTGTGTGTGTGTGTGTTCTAAATCCATCATTGTTATCAGTTCCCTTTCCCTCCCCTTCCCTACACAGCCACCCTGTGCCCTCATGGTATCTGAGTCAATTCGAGTTGTCTAGAGAAGCACATTCATAAACACTCATGTGTCTTAAAAAAGCTTTATATAGAAGAATAATTGTATATTAAGAAAACATCCCAGCCCAGTCCAGACCACGTCCATAAATACGAAATTAACCCATATATCCAATAACAGTGTGTAAATTTTTTCAGACTTATGCAACACATGCAATGACACCAAGTGCTGGAAGATCACAGGGCAGTCGGTGGAATGTCTTATGGACCCAGTGGAGGTGGAAAGTGGCATGGGTCTCCACATGACTCCTCGCCGTTCAAGGCTCTGGCTGCCGTCAATGTAGATCCATGTATCTTGTCAGCAGGAATATCAAGTTATGGGTGTCTCTCACCCCCAGGAAAGAATACAGGAGTTGCCAGAATCCTCAAGAGAAGGCCATGCCCACATTGAGACCTCACTGGCTATGGCCTGAGTGACAGTCTGGACTCCACCCCTATGAAAGATGATGGGAGATTAAAAAGCTACCACAGTATCGCTACTCCCATTACTTTTCCTGAGGATTTTATCTGTCCTGGATTCTGTGCGTGTTGCTATTTTTTTTAATGATTTTTCTTTCTGCATCCATCTGTGGTGTCCCTGATCTGAATGCCCTGATGCAGTATCTGTGAGTCTCCTGTGAGCAGGGACTGTGTTCTCTACATCTGGGTCTTCTTAAAGCTTTGCAAAAAGTTGTCATTTGAATAACAATAAATATTTGTTGAAGGAATGGCATTGCAGGTGACAATCAGTACCTATTCTCCCATCAGTTATATGGTTGGCGGTCTTTTTACCTCTCAGACATATTCCTGAATCATTACAATGTGAGGGTCTGAGTCTGGTTATATTATTGGGACATGTAGTCAAAAGACAAAATATGTTTGCCTAAAGCACCTTTTGAGTATGATGTTTCAATAAAATAAATTGGACAGATCCTGGCAGCAGACATGTTTCAGCCACTCACAAGCTATGTGGCTTTGAGTAGTGTACCCTAAGCTCTGAATTCAAGGTAAGTAGTTTCAATGGTCAATATGCATGTGAGAGCTGGACAGTGAGTAAGGAAAACTGAAGAAGAATCAATGCATGTGAATGATGTGCAAACAATACCGAAAGTCGTCTGGGCTGTCAGAAGAACAAGCAAATCCCTCTTGGAGGAAGCACGGTCAGAATGCCCCTTAGAAGTGAGGATGGCAAGTCTTCATCTCACATCCATTGGACATGCTATCAGGAGAGACTGGTTCTTAAGAAAGGACATAATGCTTGTTAAAGTACAGGGGCAGCAAGAGGGAAGAAGACACTTGATAAGATGGATGTCCACAGTGGCTACAGCAATGGGCTCAACATGGACCAACGACTGTGGTGATGACACAAGAGCAGGCAGGGTTTCATTCCGTTGTACAGTTCCGGTCTCTGGTACAAAGGAAAATAAGTTGCCCTATCCTGTGGGGTCGAGGCTATTGTGCCTGCTGTGTATTTTGTCCTAAGGACTTGCAGTGTTGTTCTTTATACAGTGTTGTTGTTATTAGCTGCTTTTCGGTCCATTTTGACTCATAGCGACCCCCATGCATTTCAGAGTAGAACTGTTCCATAGGGTTTTTAAGGCTGTGACCTTTTGGAAGCAGATTTTCAGGCCTACCTTCCTTAGGCACCTCTTGGATTCTGGGTGGGATTTAACTGCCGACTTCCTGGGTGCTAGTCAAACACTACCCAGGGAGACCTCCCACTGAATAGTGTGAGTGTATTCCCACCTAGGGTGCTCCTCTTCCAGTACTTGTTTGGACGGTATTCTCTTTTGATCCATAGGGTTCCATGGACTCATTTTCAGTAGTACATCATCAGGTCTTTCTTCCCAGTGTGTCCTAGCTTGGATGCTCTGGTTTAGTGTGTCCAGAGTAGCTTGCTCTGGTTATAATCTTAGCTGGTGACACTGCTTACAGCAATCACAGCTATAGACAAATGACAACATGATGACAAACTGACAGATGGGTGGCAGCCTAGGGAAGGAATGATCAACACAACACAACACAGCCTGAGTGGAAATTGAGCTACGGAGTCTCTGAGAGTCCAGGCTCTTCGTCCTGGCACAGCCTGGGGCAGGGCCTGGAGCCAGGAACTGTGGCTGCTGGGGTGAGGACCCCCAGCTTCCCCACTTGGCATTCCCTCCCCAAACACAGCTGGCAGCCTGTGGGAATTGTCTTTCCGCTTGCACATGATGGCACTGACGAGCATAACGCAACCCTGCTGGTGGTTAATGACTGGTGACATTTTGAGGCCGCTGCCCACCTTTGGTTGAGGGAATTTGCCAATGCTCGGAAGTTGTTGGGCTCTAACGAAATGCAACTCCTGCAAGCAAGCACTGAGTCAAGTGCACGAGGTGTGGGGCACTCTGACATCCCCGCGTGACCGTGAAAAGCAGGCTGCGGAGCAGTGGTGGCTGCTGAGGCTCCTTTCTCCTGGCAATACTGGCGTGCTGAAATGGCGGGCTGATTTGCCATGGAAAGCAGGGTTTCATGGGAACTTGAGGATTAAGAATCCACATGCCTGCAATCAATATTGTATGTTCATCGTATAATTTACTTTGAAAGGGAGACGACACAGTTCTCCGAATTTTTGGGTGAAGTAAACCACTTTTCCAAAGGAGTAAGTGGATTTCTGTGTTTATAAATCATGCCCACCACTTGGGAGTGCAGAGGAGGATATGGGAGGATGGTAAAGAAGAGCAGCAGGAGAGGACCTGAAGACCTCATGTTTCCTCAGGGTCAGGGTCAGGGGAAACCAATGTCCCTGGAACACCACTGTCTCTCTGGAATGGTATTAGCACAGCTTGTTATTTGCATACTGTACTGAGTTCATTCTGACTCGCAGCGCCCCTATAGGGAAGAATAAACATGCCCCAATGAGTCTCTGAGACTATAATTCTTTACTCAAATAGAAAGCCTCATCTTTTTTCCATGGAGGAACTGGTGGATTCAGAACTGCTGACCTGGTGGTTAGCAGGCCAACACCGAACCTACTATACCACCAGGACATTTCTGTTTAGCCTAGAGACTTTCAAATGGATAGAACAAGACCCATCCCAACCCTGTTCACTGCTATCAACCCTCCTTTCTGTGAAGTCCCCACTACGTTCTGTGAAGTTCACCACTTTCTCCGTGTGTGTGTGTGTGTGTGTCTGTGTGTGTGTGAGAGAGAGAGTTATAAAAATAGGAACTTTGACCCCTTTTTAGAACTCTTGCAATTCCAGGGCTTGTTCAACAAAGAACGAATCCCCAGTGTCTTCAACCTGAATTGTCCCATGTGGTAATACACATTGGGGTTCCAGACACACTGAGCTAATGAGTGAGTGGACACTACTGTGCTATCTAAACAAACCCTGTGTGACAGGGCTGCACCTGCCTTACTTAATTGAATAACCAGAACCGTTTTCTAAAATAGGTAATATCAACTTAATCTCCCTGCCATCGAGTCACTGCTGATGCATAGCGACCTTGTAGGACAGGGGAGAATTGCCCCCATGAGTTTCTGAGCCTGTAACTCTTGACAGGAGTAGAAAGCCTCATCTTTCCCTCACTGATTGCTGCTGTTTTCGAACTGCTGAGTTTAAGGTTAGGGACAAAATGTGTAACCCACTACACCACCAGGAGATGCTTGTGTCAACTTTCTATATACGAAAATGAAGTGTCGCCAGGTCCGATGCCATCTTCATGGTCACTGCTGTATGTGAGTCCAAAGTTGTGGGCCAATACATCTCAAGGAGAATCGCCTGCATATCCAATGACACATCCCCACACAAAACCCGATTTCCTTTTCTACTGATCAGCCTTGCTTAATGACTTGGCCAAAGTGAGCAAGCATAAATCCTCCCAGCCTCCCTTGCCAGGCACAGTATGGTTCCCGAGAGCAGTGTTTCTTCTACAATGGGAGTGCTCATGCTTTTGCCACACTGGGCAGATTCTATGAATATTTTGACTTTTTTTTGAACTTATTTGATCATAGAGCATGTTTCCCTTTTCCCTTTGTATGAGATGACAAAATTTCACTCACTTCCTAGTCATCCAAGGAAAGAGTAAACTTCCCTGCCCTGCCAGCAAAGGGCTTGGCCAATAGAATAAAAGTGGAAGGAGTTGTGTGCCACTCTCGATCAGAGGTTTTAAGAGAAATGGTCCTTTTGTTGCTTACCTATCCTTCAAGAGGCAGGAACCCTGGTAATATAGTGGTTATGTGTTGGGCTCTTAACCTCATGAGTCACATGCAAGTCTTTCAATTTCAAAGCCTGATTGTTCCCCTTCACAAAGCTAACAGAGATAAGCAACAACTGCTTGTAGGCTGGAAAGATTGCCCAAACATAGTGTACTTAGGGGATTTCTTACTGCCAGGAGAAATAGAGGCGATGTGGCAGGTGACGGTCCTAGTATCTCTCAGCTGCCAATCAGAGGCAGGTTCTGAGCCTTCAGTCAGGGCCACTGGAGGAAGTGGCTCATGGTGCTGCTGCCATAGTCCATCCCAGGTCAAGCCCTCTGAGGTGCTGGGTAACAGAGTTTTGGATTGGCACTCAGTGAGGGCTACTTCAAAGCTCCTTCCTTTCTTAAACTTGCTCCTGCAACCACATTCTTTCTGAAGGTCCTTGTCAGTAAGCCGAAATCCCAACCAATTTGCTAAGTCAGGACAAAATGCAAAATTGATGCTACCAAGAGACATTAAACCACCTACAACCTTTTAGACCATGTCAACAGATCATCTGTAGCTTCAACTGCAGAAACATTTCACTAAATCCTCTGTGTTTCTCCACAAAGATTAGTAATGCCCTTCTATCTTTTAAAAACAGATATTGGTCTGGCACCACTTCGGTTCCAGCTGAGGTAATGGATTCACCTGAGCTAAGCTCTAATGAGGATCACTTAATCTTCATTCAAGATATATGTCATGAGGACTGTAGATCATGCAGGGACTGCACAATCCCTCTGTGTCGGCAGCGGCTGCATCACGGCCTGGCCCATTGGGAAGAGAGATGGACCCATGGCAATTATAAGGCAAGATGCTGAGGGTGCTGGGGTGGTCTAGGGATACCGGAAAGGAACTATTGGGCATGGAGGCAATTATGAAGGGTTCTTTTTTCCCATGGACCAAACTCATGCCAGTTGCCATGAAGTTAACTCTGATTCATAGGGACTCCTTTGGGCCAGAGTAGAACGACATTCTGTTGTTTTTTTCTATAACTGATTTTGTTGTTGTTGTTTGAAATGCAGCACCAGGCCTTTCTTCAGAGACACTTCTGGCTGGGCTTGAAGCTCCAACCTATGAGTTAGTAGCCCAGTATGTTAACCAACTGCACCACCCAGGGACTCCTCCATGTGGCTAAAGAATGACTTAAGGACTTCCCCCACAGACCAAAACCAAAACCAAATCCACTGCCATGGGGTTGACCTCATATATGGCACAATAGACTGGCTCTGCGGATTTTCAGAACTGCACATCTTTACTGGAGCAGAAAACCCTCATCATTCTCCCAAGGAGTAGCTGGTGGGTTTGAACCATTAACTTTGCCATTAGCAGCAGCCCCACTCTTAACCCAATATACCACCAAGAGTGGTTCAATTTGGAAAAATAGTATGTGATCACCTATCTATGAAGGGAAACCCCTCTCATAGAGTGCACTTACACAAATGAGAAAGAAATGAGTCCCCAAAGGCCCATCTTAATCAACAATCTGGGCAACGGTGTTCTGGGAAGCAGCTTTCAAATGTGGCTGAAGATTATAAAATTAATCAACCTAATCCCTGTTTTAAAGAGCCCTGGTGGTACAATGGCTAAGGACTGGGTGGCTAAACAAAAGACTGGTAGGTTGAACCTACCCATGGGCTCTAAAGGGGAAAAGACCTGACGAGCTGGTCCCATAATGATCTCAGCCTAGGACACCTTTGGGGGCAGTTCTACTCTGTCCTGTAGGGTCACTATGAGCTGACATCAACTTAAAGACACACAGCACGTTTGACTCTACGTCATTTTTTGATAGAGTTTGTGCAGAGCTTTATGAGTAGAAAACAGACTCAGGAGCATCTGACATCAACCAGCAACAGTCTCTTTCCTTGAGAAAGACGGTGGAAAGGGATGAGGAGGGAGCTTCCAAAAGCGTGTGGAAAAATGATACGAAAAAATAATGGAATTTTGCCATGAGCTTTTTGAAGCTCTCTTCATGAGAGCTAGTCCTCCATGGAGGTTTCTAGAAAAGTGGAACACGAAGGAAGAGGCTGGTAAGTCCCACTGAACAATTCCAGGGGAGATTGGGTCTTGACTCAGAGTACTTGAGCATTCTGGCTTATTCCTCCAAATAGCAAATCAGACTAGACCAGGTTCTGAGAATCAGGGAAGGCAAATAAGACACACCAGGCCCATGATTCAGACTTATGGGGAAAGTCACACTGGAGAGGGCAGGCCTCTTTACCTTGTGTGCCTGACAAGTGTCTCATTTGCCTCATCTAAAACCCAGCCCTGGATAAAAGGCTAACAGTACCAGCTTCAAACTTGTGTTTGAATCTTGTCTCTGTCACTTATTAACTTAGCCACCTTAAATCCCTTCCTCTAGTTTTCCGTCTGTAAATGAGGCACAGTTCCAATCATAGGGCCTTCAGTAAATGGCTATTATTAGCTAGGCATGCACTCCTGTTTTCTAGGCGAGAGTTCTCAGCCAGGTTTTTGTGGGAGCTTGTTCTTCAGGGTATTGTCATAGATGAGTGTGTCACCCAGATTCCTCTCAGGGCCAAGTGACTGATTTCCCCAGCTGCGGAGAGAGCCACTGATAGAAAAGGTCCCAGCTGTCTGGCCCCTATCAGGATTGCCTCAGCTGATGAGAGCTCATCCAAGGTCTGCTCCTTCCCCAAATTAACCTTCATCCAACGACTTGTCAATGTAGGAGTATAAATGGCATAGTGGAGGCATTTGACCCCCCTGTAACTTCACAAAAGGCAATGGAGGAAAATCAAGATAAACAGCCCAAGGCTGATTCCTATGAGACAGAGATCAAAATGCCGCCACCCTCCTTTCTTTTCACAGTTTCTGACACCAACCATCCCTACCATGACACTCTCTTCTTCTCTGCTGGGTTTGATAATCCTTAAGTGGCAATTGCCACACAGAACTCGCAAACAATACTTATGTTTCTGGGGTTAATTGGGGACCTAGCAGGTGACAATTCAGGATCAGAAATGACTGGGGATATAGTTCTTCAGTCAGGACAGTCTCTTCCCAGTGGTGCCCAGAGGCAGAACTTTTTCTGGTCCTTGGCCTCTGCCCTGCAGCTCCTTGACCTCTGCTCTGCTTGGGACCGTGTACAAAGTTCTTTCAGCTCTGCTGATCAGTGCGTTGAGGCAGCCCACTTTGTCTGGAAGCCTTGGCCCAAAGACACTCAGCTTTCTCATTCTGTGTGCTGGCGAGCTCCCTGTTCTGGGGTCTTGGTGCTGCTGCCTGTGCTTCCATGAGCTATTTATCTGCTACTGTTTTTCATTGTCTCCTGATGCATCCAGTGTCAGGGATCTCTGTCTCCTGGACAGAGGTGGTGCTCAGAGTAATAATCCTGGGTCCAAAGAGCACACTCCACTGCTGGCTCGTCTTTCTCGGTGCTCTAGAACCTCCACTTTCTGTTTCTGAGTTAACTCACCCAGGATGACCAAACCGACCAATCCCCACATTAGGGGTCTACAGGTCTTATTTGAATGGTCTCACCTCTTCGAGGATGCCATGCACCTTACTGATATTATTAGCATGCTATCTACTTCCCTCGGTGGCATAGTTCCACCCTGTCATTGGTAGGAGTTACAAAGACTATAGCTAGAGAACTAGTAAGCAATTCGCTGCAACGTATTAGGCTACAAAGTCCCAGGATACTGGTCATGACTTGGCCAGGTTCCAGTTACAGAGCTCCCTGTGATGGCTCCTTTTGCATATCAATGTGGCGAGGCTATGGTGCCCAGTTTTTTGGTCAAACAAGAATTCATCTATTTGCTCATGTTTTTTAAACATTTTATTAGGGGCTCATACAACTCTTATCACAATCCATACATATACATACATCAATTTTATAAAGCACATTTGTACATTCTTTGCCCTAATCACTCTCAAAGCATTTGCTCTCCACTTAAGCCCTCCGCATCAGGTCCTCTTTTTTTGTCCCCTCCCTCTCCCCTCCCCCCTCCCTCATGAGCTCTTGATAATCCACAGATTGTTATTTTGTCATCTCTTGCCCTTTCCGGAGTCTCCCTTCCCCCCTTCTCAGCCGTCCATCTCCCAGGGAGGAGGTCATATGTGGATCCTTGTAATCAGTTCCCCCTTTCCAACCCACTCAGCCTCCACTCTCCCAGTATCACCCCTCACACCCCTGGTCCTGAAGGTATCGTCCACCCTGGATTCCCTGTGCCTCCAGCTCACATATGCACCAGTGTACAGCCTCTGCCCTATCCAGTCCTGCAAGGTAGAATTTGGATCCTGATAGTTGGGGAGAGGAAGCATCCAGGATCTGGGGGAAAACTTTGTTCTTCATCGGTATTACATCGCACCCTGACTGACCCATCTCCTCTCCTAAAGCCCTCTATGAGGGGATCTCCAGTGGTCGACATTTGGGCCTCTGGTCTCCACTCTGCACTTCCCCTTCATTCTCTATGGTATATATATATACCCATATACACACAGATATATATATATATATATATATATATATATATTCTTTTATTTTTGCATGATGCCTTATACATGGTCCCTTTGGCACCTCGTGATCGCACCGGCTGGTGTGCTTCTTCCAGGTGGGCTTTATTGCTTCTGAGCTAGATGGCCGCTTGTTCACCTCATCTATTTGCTCTTATGAAGGAGTTGGTCTCAAGCAAAATAGAATACCTTCCATAACGTGGGAAGGGGTAAACCTTTCAGGCAAAGGCCTTCAGCACAGAAAGGGAGTTTCCCTAGGGTGTGTTCTGACCATTCTTATTCTTGTCTTTTCCCATCACCTAACCTATCGATTTTAGGATGAACATCTACAGAGCTCTTTAGGCTGTTGCCTGACCTCTGAATTTGGAACTTGCCATTCCCCTATGTGAGCCAATTCCTAGAAATAAGCCTCACTCTCTGGGGCACTGGTGTCGTAGTGGGTGGCCCATTGGGCATCCAACAGCCAGGACATCAGTTTGAAAACACCAAGGGCTCCTTGAGGGAAAGATGAAGCTTCATAATCTCCTGAAGAGTTACAGTCTCCAACGCCCAAAAGGTCAGTTCTATACTGTTTTACACAGTCACTTTGAGTCCACCTTGATGGCAATGAGTGGCTGGTGCAGTGGTTAACCATAGGAGCCCTGGTGGATATATCGATATCTCCAGTTACAGCTATATAACTGGTTTGGTTTCTCTAGGGAACACTGACTATGACACTCTCCATAGGCAGGGCTGAGACCTCTGTTGAGATTTCCCTCTTGTGCCCTTCCTGGATTCCCCCCACAGGTGCTTATTCCCTGCTCATTCCTCAATAAATGTCAGGAATCCAGAGCTAATTCCATCACAGTGTCTCCTTCTTGCAGGGAGTCTGAATGGCTTCCGGGGAGTATGAACTGCAGTCTCCATCCAACTTCCTCCTTCTATTTCTATGATCTGGATCTTATTTGGGGCTCATTTGGTTGTAAACAGGCAAAGAGACCAATACTTGGAAGAGAGAATCCTAGGAAAATGGAAAGGTGGGGAGAACAAGAGGACAGCTGGCTCTGTCGACGGTTCCTGACCACCACTGGCATGTTCCTGTGTTCTTTGTGTCTGTCTCTCAGGGCACATGCTGTAATCTCGCAACATAGACCGCCTCCTCCACGTGGCGGGACATGTGCTTCTGAATTATGCTTCTTAGATGCCAGGCCACTTGCAAAAGCGGGACTTTCTTTTTCGTTTTTTGGTTGGAAATGCTCCAGAAAAAGCATCTAGTTGACCCATCTTATGTCAGTGTCACCACTGGGCCAATGAAAACAGCCTTGTGACAGTATTGAAATGTGGTGTCTTCCCCAGGGAACTGATATTTCAGCCAGTGAGGTAGTTCACAGGGACAGATAAGAAAGGGGGTTGGGACAGATTAAAATAATAATAATGTCTATTTGCAAAGAATAGGGCTTTGTTATTTTTCGGATGCCCCCCATCTGAACACCCTACCACTGAATATAGGCAGGAGGTAGGGCCCACCTGTCACTCAAGCAGCTAAAAATGTACAGCACTTGCTGTAGCAGCTGCTAATGTGCCCATGTATTAGCACTTGGCACCCACCACTCCCATAAATGCCAATGGTCTCACAGGAAGCACATGTAACTCCCCACACAGGGAACAGTCATTGAGCAGACAGGGAAGTTGACATCCTCCAGGACCTAATACCACTTTAACCAATGACACATGAGGATAGGTGGAGCCACACTCCAGTTCCCTCAGCCGTTGGGTGGGACAACTACAAGAGGATTTATACTGTCTCTGGGAACCTACTCAATGACATTTCTTTATCGGCCCCCTCCTTTGCTCTATCAGTATTACCCTTCTCTACTGGTCCTTCCTGGAGGCACCTCCCAAGGAAACAATAGTCTAGCTGCCATTCCAATTCTAGTGGATTCCAATTCTTGGTGATCGCATTCATGTGAGTCAATCAGAACTGTGCTTTCTGCAGATTCTTTCTCTCCTCTTTTTAAGAGTAGTTTTAAGGACACTGTGAAAGCTTCCCACCATCCAGTTCCAGAACATTTTCATCGACCCTGCAGCCATTAAGCAGTCATTCCCCATTGCCCCTCCCACCCCACCCTGGGAAACCACCAATCTACTCTATGGCTCTACGGGATTTACCTGTCCAGCATTTTTCCTCTAAATGGACTCACAATACATGGCATTTGGTGTTTGGCGTCTTTCACTACATGTCTTGCGTTCACCTGTGTTACAGAGTCTGTCCGAATCAAAGGCCTTAGTTTTCTTGTGGCAGACTATATGTATACCCCACTCTGTGTAGATCATATTTTCTCTATTCTTCTACTGATGGGTATTGTTGGCTTATTGTTTACCTTTTGCCCATAGTGATTAGTGCAGCATCCATCTGGGTACTCGTCTTTCATTCTTTTAGATATGCACTTGGGAATGGACTCCCTGGATCAGCTGGCAAGGGTTCATGACCAAGTGAGTTATATTTGGCTGCTAACCGTAAGGTCAGCATTTTGGACCCTTTAGCTACTGCGAGATAGAAATGCTCTCATAATGATCCACAGCCCCCCCCCCATACCCACCAGCCGCAGTTCTACTCTGTCCTTTCGGGTTGCTGTGAGTCAGAATCGACTCGATGGCAGTGGTAGTGATGAAGCCAGCGACTTGAGAGTGGAACCAGGGACCGTGGAGAATTCTGGCAGTAGCCATGGAGTCCTCACTACCCAGATGCCAGCAGCCACCAGTGAACAAAGGAGGCACAAGCAAGGTTCTCGTTGACTTCATGCTGGCGACCCGGCTGCCCCTGCTTCCTCAAATGCCATTTCCTCAGCTTTACTTGCAACGGGGTGTACTCCCTATTATCATGTCACCAACTCTTTCAATGGTCCACCTAGCCAGGTGTGATTCCAGACACTCACTGTGCAGCCACCATCAGCGCAGGTGGCTGCCCACCTCATTTGTACACATGCAAAGAATGTGATCATTCTTGGCACTGGTGTCCTTAGTCATCCTGGTTGGTATATTTACATCCTTGGGGAGCTGGGTCAGTGAGCAAGCGCTTCTCAAGGTGCCCATATGATCTGTTTACTGAGAGTGCCAGCCCAAGGATCTGACTTGCCACCCACAGTGAACGCACCTCTGAGGCAAAGGGGAAGGCTTCTTTCTAACTGGGAGACTAGCAGGTCTTCTGCAGACATCACTCCCTTGCAGCACTCTGATCCAAGACCTTTCATATTCCAAAGAGCAGCATTAAGATTCCCATCTGCCACCCAGTCAGACTCACATGTGCGAATTCTCTTTTCAGAGCAAGACAGCCAATGCAGTGAGCTGGGTAAAGGGGCAGTCTCACTCTGAGGAGACTCAGCCAGGAGTGTAGGGACAGGGAGTGAAATGTGCAGCTTCCAGCTGCCACCCAAGCCTCCTTAGTGCAGTGGAATGAGAGCAAAGAGATAGTCCTTTGTGACTCTTTGACCTCCTTCCTGGCCTTTGTGGAATTAACACTCCTCAGTGTCAGTCTCTTCTGAATATACGGAAAAGATAGCTCAGAAAAGAATAGAGTTAAATAAGAGCAGGACAGAGTAAGGTGGCTTCATGGTGTTGCATTTGTGTGTCTCAGAGCCCATTCTGGCTCACAGTGACCCTCTGTGACAGAGAAGAACTTTTCCACAGATTTTTTTAGGCAGAATTTTAAGGAAATGTACCTAGCAGCACAGTGGTTGCATGTGCGGCTGTAACAGAGAGACTGGCAGTTTGAACTCGCTGATCCCCATCGAGAGAGTGAAGACGTGACTGCCTGCTCCCATGAAGACTCCTAGCCTGTTGTTGTCTGTCCATTTGTGGTGCTGTGGTGAGTTGTGTGTTACTGTGATGCTGGAAGCCACGTGACTGGATTTTCAAATGCCAGCAGGGTTACCCGAAGTGAAGAGGTGTCAGGGAAACTTCCAGGCTAAGAACAGAATACAAAGAAGGGTCCCACTGCCCACTTCAGAGCAAGTAGCCGCTGAAAACTCTAACACTATAGCACAGTGTGCCCTTCCTTCCCGTCTCAGGGAGTAAGAATCGCCTCAATGGCACATAACAACCAACAGCACCTTTGAGGAGGGAAATCTCCTTCAGTAGGGCTGGGTGAGTTTAAACTGGGTGGCTTCTTGGTTAGAACTTGAGCTCTGAATCATCTCACCACCAGCCTACCATCTTCATGATGCAGGCAAATAAAACCATCTTGGTCCTGCTCAGTATTGCCAGCGTCATCATGCTCTTTCTCCCATAAGCACATGTCTGGTGGTTGGACCACAGCAAACCCGGTTGACACTCTTTCCTCATCACCCTGTGTGTGTCAGAGTAGAAGTGAACCATGAAGTTTTCTTTGATTAAAAACATTTTTATTGTGATTTGGGTGAAGGTTAAAGAGCAGCTCAGCTGTCCATTGAGCAATGCATACACATTTTGTTTCATGTCATTGACAGCAATTCCCACAATGTACCATCACTTCCCCCACATCTTCTTGTTTCTTGTCTCCAAGCTTCCTTCATTCTCAACTTTTTTGAACTTCGTTCTTGGGGGAATGCTGTCTTTTGATCTCATGTGATCTATTATTCTACGGTATTTGTATGTCTCTAATGTCATTGTTCCCATTATAGGCCTGTCTATTGTTTGGTTGAACATCGAGCCATGATGAGTTCAGTTCCAGACCTGCATGGTAACTAAGCACCATAGTCTTGCAATTTCACCAGCCTTTATCCAAACAGTAAGCTTGGTGTTTTATCATGATTTTGAGTTTTGCCCCACATTTCCCTTCTAGTCTAATCAAGCCCTTCTAATGTGATCTCTTTCATAGCAGTCGATAGTGGGAGCTAGGCACCATCTAGTTCTTCTGGTCTCCAGTGGTGGAGGGTGATCGTTGCTTGAGTCACTAGTCATTAATTCATTGTGCTCAATCAGTTCTCCTCTTCTGCTGTCCTCTGGATGGGGAGAGACCAACTGTTGCCCCTTTCCTGATTGCTCAGGAACTTTGAAAATCCCAGAGACGATGGTCCTGATCCCCCAGGCTCAACAACTCATTCCCTCACAGTTTTTGCATCTGTCTCAGAGATTTTTACCACCCCCACCCAGTTTTATGACATTGGTCCCTGTATGCTCCACCATATACCTGGATCTATTTAACAACCAAGGCCAATACATTCTATAAACTTATCAATGGCCGAGGATTCTGAAGAAGATTGCCAGGCTTCTCTTTCACAGCTCCTCTAAGTGGGTTGGGAATGACAACTTTTCCCTTAATAGCAGAGCTCATTAACTGTTTACACCCCTAGATACTCCTTACTCTTAGAAAACTCACTGCCATCGAATCCATGCTGACTCACAGCCAACTTATAGGGCAGAGTAGAACTGCCCCTGTAAGTTTGCCCCTGTGAGTGTCTTAAACTCGAACTCTTTATGGGCGCAGAATGCCTTACCTTTCTCCCACAAAGCAGCTGGTAGTTTCAAACTGCTGATATAGCAATTAGCAGCCCAACCTGTAGCCACTAGGCCACAAAGGCTCTTTTTCTTCTTAGCAAAGAGAGGGAAAATAAGCAAACGGAACATTCCCCTGGTGCTTCCCGTGGATGCTGTGATGGGAGCTGGATCCTGAAGGCCCGGATTGGCAGAAGCTCCATTTACACAGGAACACATGCCTCCCTTATTAGTATTTGCATTGGGCAAGCAATTTCCTGCGCTGACATTTTGCTTCTAGTTAAATGCCAGCAACTCCAGAGAGACATAGCTTTTACCTGTGGCTCTGCCCTTCTGGACAAGCCTTTGGTGCTCGAGGGGGCTACTTTCAGTCTATGATCTTACATGTCCTTTTGGATCCCTTCGTCTCTTGTTTTTGTTTTGATTAACACAAACTGGATGAACAGCTTCAGGCTTAATATAATCGCTGCTGAATATTTCATTGGGAAATGTTCTTAAGAAGGCAGTTGGCATCCATGATCTAAGTGTATGCATAGAGATTTCTTTTCAGATGGTAAAGTGGCTTTGAATAATTATTGTTATTATTAGTGAATTAAAGACAAATGTGCCTCAAAATGTGAACATCAGGTGTGTGTGTGTGTGTGTGTGTGTGTGTGCATGTTTTAAAGAGCACATGGCTTGGTGATAGAGAGGGCGAAGCACTGGTGAGGAGCACATGACAGTGTTCAGAGAGATGACAAAGGGTAGTGATGAAACAAAACAGATTCCAACCTCACATCCTCTGCTCCCTGCCTCAGCGGGAGGTCGCAACAAGGAGCAGAAAAGCCAAGGGCATTTACTGCCCTCTCACAGCTGACAAGCGCCCCAGAAGGCACGGGGTTTTAATGCCGAGGCTTTGCTGCTGTGAGGCAGGGAGGGGGGCTTGCCATAGTTTCCACACGCTGACATCACAAACATACCGCAAGTGGGTGCCTTTAACACACCAAAGTCAATGTTCTCACAGCACCGGAGGCTGACAGCATCATGCCAGTGCACCAGCTTGATGGGCAGGCTCTCTTTGTCCATCCCTGGGGGCTGAGGGCTCGTGGGCGGTATTCTTGTTTTGACTTCAAAAACCTCCATGGTTGGTGGTCCTTGGAGCTCTCTGCCTTCTTCCCTTGGAGTTGGTTTGCTTCAGTGTTGAATTGAATCCTTTTGTATCAGCCAAGTGATTGGTGTAAGGTACAGCCTCTTTAATGTCACAAAGAAAATCTCTGCCCAGGTGGGATTACATCCACAGTAAAAAATCCCACTCCTGTAGAGCTCACTCCAGCTCATCATGGCCCTCTCCAGGGGGGTTCCATGGCTGGGCATCTTTATGGAAGCACACAGCCACAGTTTTTCTCCAGAGAAACAGCTAGTGGGTTCTGAACTACCGACTTTGTTGTGAATAGCCCCCTTCTTAACATGTGCGCCAGAAGCCCTGCTCTGCGGTTTGATGAGCAGCCCTTCTGGCCATTGCTAAGGGCTACATGGCAAAGCCATTTGGTACAAGCAACGTTGTCATCAGCAAAGAATGAGTTTAGCTGGCCTGAGTAGGATGCTCAGCAGGGAAGTGATAAACTGCTTGGCTTGGGTTTTATGAAGGAGAACCATGGGAGCTGAGATGTGCAGTCTCTTGATTTGAACCCAGACACTCTATCTCCCAGCCTGAACTCTCACCATCACACTCAACTTTTGGGGGGTCAAATGTTTGACTCACCTGAGAGATGTGCAGGTGAAAGCGTGCCCCAGAAACATCTCCCTCCCATCCCTGTCATCCCTGAGAGTTCTCCAGATAAGGATTGGTGGTTCATGTGAAGGGACAGATTGTAGCATTTCCCATGCACTCCTCAAAGGCAAGAAAATGACCCACAGCACCTCGAGTTGCCAGCAGTGTCAAAGGGGATGTGCTCCTTGAGACTAAAGCTGAGTCCCCAGGAGACGAGCTCTCAACTATGGAATTAGCGCTTTTGAAAAGGGGCAAATCTTCCAGCAGTTCTCTCTTCAGAGGCCTGGCCGTACGCTCTGCAGACTTGTGGGCACGCTCACTCTGGTCAACCCAAATTCTTGGGAGAGGCTGATCTGTCCCTAGAAAACTGGCCACATGCAAAAGCATAGAGACCAATATCTGCCTCCTGCTGGAAGGATATGGAAGGAGAAGGGTGGCTGGAGTCCTCTAGGAGGGAAGTTGAGAGCCAGGAGAGGCAGCAAAGCCACAGTTCCAGCAGGTGGTGTCCTAAGGCTAAGGGAGCTTCCCAAGGATCAAGTGAGTCCTGGAGGTGTCTGCAGCCCATCTTGCTGAGGGCCTCCATTTATTTCAAATATCTATGGATAATGGGAAGGGCCCCCAAGGCCCGCTGGCTGACCTCATATGATACACCGTGAACTATCCACCTTGGCATCCTCCAAAGTCTCTGAAAGCTGCAGCCCCTCCCACCCACTGGCAGCCTTCTTGGACAGGATTTCCTCAACACTGCTGCAACCATGGGCTCACACACAAGGACCATTGTGAGGACGGTGCAGGACCAGGTGGTGCTTCAATCTCTTGTGTGTACTTTTGCTATGAGTCAGGAGCTCACTCAATGGTATCTAACAAGTTATTGTGAGATGACATAAGAGGACTTCGTGGAGGCCCTTCCAAGAGAGGGTTCGAACATAGCATGGTAAGAGGCCTGGTCAGGAATGTGCTCATTGTTTCCATCCCCTTCTCCCGGAAGCCACTGCTCTAGGGAGAAAAGGCAGGCCCAGAGACAGGGAAGGGCTAGGGAAGAGGGAGCAATAGGAGAGCAATAGAAAAGACAAGTTACTCTCCCTCATTCCCAGTATAGCTCCTCAAACCTCAGGTAAAGCCTCTGATTCTGAGGCTTATAATAGGATCAGACTGAACATTTAATCCCTCAAGATGCCTGGAAAGTGTGGGAGCTGATTAAGATGGCAAGAGGTGAAGAAGGAAGGAATCTACTGGTTACAGATGTGAAAGCATCTGTTAGTGAAGCCTTCTCAGTTTCTTATTGCCTTATCAATGTCATCAGTCCACTTAATGTACTCACTTTCCAAATGCCTATGAACCAATTGTACATACATTGAGTTCTTTCTAGGAGGCAATATTAATATTCTCATTTCCGAGTTGAGGCCACAGAAGTTTGGACAACTTCTGGTTGTTGTTGTTGCTGGCAGGTGCTCATCAAGTTGGTTCCAACTCATAGCAACCCCTGTGCATACCGGAAGGGAGCATGGCCCCGTCCTGTGTCCCACTCTCTGGAGGGCACTTGCCTCAAATCTTTAAATTCAAAGCTTCATGTTTTGTCAAATGAAATCATTTCTTCAGTCAATCTCAGAAATCTTTATGTAAAAACGTTGGAAACGCCTTTCACTCAAGGTCTAGGGAGGCTGAGTAAGGTGGGAGGGGCTCCGGGACAGATGGTGGGAATCACTCCTGCAGATGGGTGGTAGGTTGGCGAGGCCAGTCTGACTTGCCTCCCTGGTGACTGACCTCAATCAGCAATGGGCAGCTGGACACATGGCATGAAGTGACCTCTGGTCTTCGTGGTGGTGGATGCCAGTAGACCGTCAGGTATGGGAGACCCATGAGAAAATAGGTTACTTTTCTCTTTCTCTCCAAGTTTCTCTGCGATCTCTTTATGCTGCCTGAGCCCGCATGCATACTGACAAAGGCAGACATGTGCACACACATGGCAAAGTAAATAGAGACGCCCACATTCACAGACGTATTCATCCACGTGCAAATAGGCACATATGTGCACATGCATGCCAAAGCAGACACAGACATCCATGAATGCACATGTATTCGTGCAAACTGATTTTCATGGGGAAAAAGATCAGATCTATCACTGTCAAGTCCACTCCAACTCAGAGCAACTGTAGAGCACAGAGGAGAACTGCCTCATTGGGTTTCCAAAGCTGTCATCTTTTCAGACACAGTCAGCCACCACTTTCTCCTGCAGAGGAGCTGGGGTTTTCCAACTGCCGAACTTTCACTTAGCAGCTGAGCACTTGCTGATTTTCATAGGACTCTGGAAATCAGTTTCATTGCCTGCTAGTCACACCTCCTCTGTGAGTTAGCACAGCCTGGTAAGCTTGGAAGGAGAAAAATCTTCCTTCCCGAGGTAGTTGAGTGGTTTTCCCCTGAGGAAATGGTTCAGAAAAAGATTTCCTTAAAGAAATCAGAACACTCTTGAAGATAAATTTCCTGCCAAAACATTTGTTTGCTTGACCACGAGACAAGTGAAGCAGCCCCTGACTTCCCCCTTGGGTCCTCTTTCTCATCATGACTGCTCTGCTCAGCTACAAGGCTCCAGGTCCTGGAATCAAGGGTGCCCTTCTATCTGGAACCTCACAGGGCTCCACTGTGAGTCAGGGAAAGACCTGGAAACTTGAGCATCCTGAAACGGGGCCTGCATAGCAATATCATCTGTCATCAGGCTCATTGTCTCTCTCATTTTTTGTAAGATCATTGAGCCCTTGGAGCCCTGAGAAGTTCTCTCAGAGGAAGCCATCCTCCTCCCATGAATCCAAGAGGGACTGCTTAAAGATTGTTGTCTTCGACTTACAGGAATACCAGCAACCAATTGCCATTGAGTCAACTCGGACTCATGGAGAGCCCAAGTGTGTTAGAGAAGTCCAGTCCCTAGAATTTTCCATGGCTGGGGTGGGTTTTTTTTCCAGAGGCATATCACCAGGCCCTTCTTGGAAGGCACCTCTGGGTGAACTCAAACCTTTAACCCGTAGTTTGCAGCCTAGCTCATGAACAATACCATCCAAGGACGGTACAGTTCCTTGCAAATGGTCACCTGCAGTAGATGAACCAAGGTCAAGTAACTGCCTGAGAAACATCAACCAGAGGAAAGCAGAGTGAACCCCAGGGTTCTTGGGAAGAGGGCCAGAGAACGAAAAAGGAGAAAACAGCTTTCTCGGGACATCAGAAAGGAAAGGACTCCACTTTGTGGATGCCATAGAACAATCCCAAGCCAAGCATGGGTGAGAAACAGACCCCACCCAAACCCAGTGGGCTGGATTCTGTCGCCAAGTGTTGAACACCAGACATGGATATGACAGAGCCGCTAGTCGTCCGTGGAAAGAAACTGCCCATTGTCTGGTAGTTTTGCAGCATTTGAACAACCAGGCCTCTGCTGCCTCTTCTGGCCTGAAATATAATTGCAGCCATAACCGCCCAGCGGTTCAATGGGTAGAACTCCCTGGGGAGGGCTAACTACCCAAATCATTTGGGAGATCATTTTAGGATTGTCCAGGAGGTCTTTGGCTGTGTCTATTATATGAACGATGGTGTCTTTTTTTTTAAAAAAAGAAACTTTTTATTGTAAGATGGGTTAAGATTTACAGAGAAAATCAGCTTTGCATGTAACAATTTATACACGTTTTGTTATGTGACATTGATGACAATCTCCTGCAGTGTAATGTCACTCATGCCACTGAAACTCTGCTTCCTGTTTTCATTCACCCTTCTCCCCTAACCTTGCCTGCCTTTTGAATTTGGCGTTGGGCAAATACTGCCTATTTGCTTTTGAATGGTTGATGGTTCTGAGGAATGTGTGCTCCTCAGTGCTATGATTCATTTTGGTGTAGTTGTTCTTATCAGGTGCCATTGAGCCAGTTGCAACCCACATTGACCCTATGCCAAACAGAAAGAAACACTACCTAGCCCTGAATTATTCTCCTAATTGTTCCCAAGCTTGAGCCCCTTGTTTCAGTCACTGTCAATCCATCTCCTTAAGGGGCTTCCTCTCTTTCACTGTCCCTCTACTTCACCTGGCATGATGTCCTTCTCCAGGGACTAGTCTCTCTTAATAACATGACCAAAGTATGTGAGAGGAAGTCTCACCATCCTTGCCTTTAAGGAGCCCTCTGACCATACTTCTTCAAAGACAGATCTGTTTGTTCCCTTGGCAGTCCATGTTACTTTCAATATTCTTCACCAGCACCACAATTCAAACATATCAATTCTTCTTCAGCCTTCCTTATTCAATGTCTGACTTTCACATACTTATGAGGCAATTTAAATTACTATGGCTTGGGTAAGGTGCACCTTAGTCCTCAAAGTAACATCCTTGCTTTTTAGCACTCTACAGACATATTGTGCACCAAATGTATCCATATGGAATGCGTTATTTGATCTCATGATTGCAGCTTCCAAGAGCATTGATTATAGACCTCATCAAGACAAAAATCCGTGACAACTTCAACAAATAACAACAAATAAAACAGCAACAACAAACTTCTCTATTTATCATGGTACCTATTGATCAAGTTGTAAGCATGTGTGTCTTCTTGACATTGAGTTGTAATCCATACTGAGGGCTGCAATCTTTGATTCTCATAAGGTTCACTTTATAAACCTGTTTATTTTTCAGGGGGTTGAATTCAGTTCCAGACCTGAAGGGTGATGAAGGACCATAGTAGTGGGGATCTCACTAGTCTGTCTAACCAATAAACCTCATCTTTTATCATTATTATTATTACTATTGGTAGTAGTAGTATGACTTTCAGTTTTCTTACACATTACTCCCCACTCTATCTAGCATCATGTACCATGATCCCTTTCAGAGCAGCTGTTTGTGATAGGCAGGCACCATTTAGTTCTTCTGACCTTAGCATCATAGAGGCTGAGGTACGCATAGTCCATTACTGATTTGGACTAATTGTTGCCAGGCATCTTGATTTTCTTCACTGTTATTTGCTCCAGACAGGGTGCAATAGTTTATTGTGCCAGCCTGGCTGATAAACACAAGTAGGATTAATCGAAGGGCAGAGGAATAAATGGCTTCGTGAGCCTCGCCTTGCTTGTTCTGTGCCTCAATTTAAAGGGGTACACTGCCTGTGGGATGCCTAGTTTGTGGACTGTGTCGCTGTAAGTTGAGGTCCATTTAATCCCACAGGATTGGAATGTTCGTCTCTGGAGCTGGGGACCGACAGTTGGTGACTTGCCTTGCTGTTTGCTGCCTGGGTATATATAGCCCAGCTCTCTCTACAGAAAGGGACTGGCAACTGGCGGCTCTCAAGCCTTAAAGGACTGCTAGAGTCTCACTGTTTTATAATTTAACTGTTAGTTTCTTGTGTTATCTATCTGTATATAATTTAGTGGTTCATTTCTTGTATTGTATATCTAGCTTTATAGATATATTTATATATAATTACTAGCAATATGGTTTTGTCTCTCTAGAGAACCCTGTCCAACACATAGGGTGAGACCAAGAACTGACTTTTAGTTTGCTACTCACTAGCTTTTGAAGACCCCAGACACTTCCCTGATGGATACAGAACATTGTCTTTGTGAGCTAGTTTGTACCAATTGATCTTGAGGTCTCTCAGAGCTATGTTCCTGATCCCCCATATTTAGGACACGCTCCCTCAAGGGGTTTTGTTGTAGCTAAGACATTTTCATAACTATGCCTCCTGGATGCACTATTATATTCATGGGCATATTTGTAGTATATGCTAATATGTATATAGAACTATTCTCTGGCAAAC
The DNA here is from genome assembly GCF_050624435.1 of Tenrec ecaudatus. NCBI lineage: Eukaryota > Metazoa > Chordata > Mammalia > Afrosoricida > Tenrecidae > Tenrec > Tenrec ecaudatus. Next base: position 164,808 of record NW_027459517.1, read on the forward strand.
CTATATTTATTCATGGGGCTAGTCCCATTCTCCTTCCCACAACTGCTAAGATTTTGTGGTTTTTCTATCTATCTATTTATCTCTCTAGCTATCCTTGTATGTTATTGTTATTATTGGAGTATTTATCTCTGTTGCCTTTAATGCTTGTAGTCTACTGAGAAAGGATAGTGTTTTGATGTTCCAAATGTTTCCCATTTTCTGGGTTACATGACACAAACCAATAGAAGAAGAGAAAAGAAAAAAAATTAACCCAAGTAATAACACCAACAATAAAACCAATTTAGTCTTTTGGTTAAGAATTAGTCAGACTTTCCCACTCCTAGGCTAACTCTTGAAAGAAAAAGAATGAGATAAAAGACCATAGGGAGGAAGAAAGGAGAGTGGGAGGCAAGGGAATAAAGAAAGAAGGTGGCAGGGTTGTGTGAACAATTAATGTGGACCTTCTTTGATGTGTATTAAAAATAATATTGACTGGTTTTTTCAATACTCACCAAAAATTATTTATGTCAGTCAAGAAAACCTCACTACCCTGGAATCAATTCTGACATAGAGCAACCCTTTGGACAGAGTATAGAACTGCCCCTGTGGGTTTCCAAGGCTGTAAATCTTTATAGGAGTAGAAAATCTCATCTTTCTCTTGTGGAGTGGGGGTGGGGGGAGTTTCGAACTTCTGATCTTGCCGTTAGAAGTCCAACTCATAATGTACTTCACCAACAGGGCTCCTCCTTTCATCATTAATCTAGACTGTTTGACCTTCTTGGCTTACTGGGTTTGGTTTTCTCGCTTTGGAAGACATGGTACCAAAATACACACCATTTCCTAGCCCCCCAAAAATCAAAAGTAAGCAAAAACAAAACAGGAAAAACTAGCAACCCAATCCAAACCAACTAACCTATTTAGCCATATAGATAAAGGATACTTGTAGCCAACCTCTGTGTTGGGGGCAATAGGGATGGATGGGGACTGTGGTTAACAGGCACGTGTCAGCTCATCCACAGGGGACATTCAAATTCTAGCTCCAGACTGTTGTTGCCTTGGGGAAATGCAAGGATTTTAAGGCCTGATTTTCTGTTTGTAACTGAGATGCTGAGAATATAAAATTCGATGTGAAATCGTCAACTTTTCAAATATTGGATCACATTATTTAAAACCACTTTTCAGGCTGCTCATCATCATACTAGCACGTCATTAGGCTAAAATCATATCAAAGACATCTGGTTTATCCCCTGTGCCCTTTAAGGACAGCTGACACATGAGGACGGGAATTTGACATTCATTCTTCCTCTAGACCCTCACCCTTTGCCTCCATCGGCTGGCGTTCATAGAAGAGGCAGACGGTTTTGTTCAACTTCAGCATAATCAGAGTCCTGAGAGTTAAACACAATACATATATCATTTCATACTAGTCATTTTAATATTAGCCCAAACAAAACCAACAAAAACCCAACCCGTTGCTGTTATGTTGGTTCTGGCTCCCGAGGACCCCCTGGGTGCCAGGGAGAAACTACAAATCACAGGATTCTCAAGCCTGTGGGCTTCTAGAAGCAGGCCATTAGTTATTTGTTCTGAGGTGTGCAACTGCCTACCTCTTGATACGTTGAGTCCTTAACCATTTGTGCCACCCAGGGTCTCCCAGTCTTCGTATGTGACCCCCAAATTCCTTGACAGGCTACCTATAGGAAGGTAGAGTCTATGTCCTTTCCCCTTAAATTGGGATGTTTCATGACCTCTGTGACCAATAGATTATGGAGAAGATGACACTGTGACATCTAGTTTGGGCAACCCCCTTTCCTCCCCCAAAGTGCTTCACGGCTTCTGAAAAATCCCTTCAAAGACTTCTTCTTGAGTGCTCACCCTTAGAATGTCTAGCCTCCACGTGCTACCTCTCAGGACACTTCTCAGCACCCGAACACTATGCTGAAAGAAGCCTGAGCCACCTGGAAAGGCCACGTGGAGACACGCCAACCAACAATCTAGCTAAGCACCCAGCTAACGGCCAGCTTCAGCTGCCAGCCCTCTGAGTGCACGTGTAGGCACTGGAGTCACCAGAGGCCCCTGCCCCAGCTCCCATGTGACTGCCAACTCATGGGAGACTCCAAGCACGACCCAGTGGCCTCCCAGCAACCACACGATGATGGTCCTTGTTTGAAGCCACTGCGTTTGGGGAGGAGGCGTTTCTTGCCCAGCCACAGGGATGAGAACCTGCATCTCAACAACATGCAGGTGGGTGAGGGGGCCGTCTCTCGAGCAAGGCAGCCTCCCTTCTTGTCAACTCCTGGGGATTTTTGTTGTTCTTGCCACTGCTGCCCTAATTCCCCAGGAGCTAGAGGAAGGCAGGCAGCAGGCCTCATGTGGCCAGGAGGCAGGAGCCTTTGTGGGATGCAGTTACAATGGGAGAGATAACCTTAAAGGCAGGAGCCTGACTTTACCTTTGCCTCCTGAACATTTGGGATGCAGAACACCTGTCAAATCCCATCTTCTGTCCAACCCTGATCATATGTCTGTCTTATGTTTGCACACAGGACGCAGACTTGTGAACACCCAAAGAACAGGGTCTGGCGCCAAGAAACCAGCGCCACAAGGAACTGATGTTTCTCCAGCAATGGGGAGGGGTGGGATGAGAGGAAGAAAGGAGTACAAATCACTGGATCAAAACAAGGTGGGGAAAGGAAGGAGCAAAGGGAGAGAGTGAAGGAGGGAGACTGGGAGGCTGAAGGGAAAAGGCAGGGAAGTAAAGGAGTAAGGTGGGGGTGGGGAGAGAGGAGCGATGAAGAAATGGAGGAGTGCGGGAGGGAAGATGGAAGGTGAAGGCAGGCAGGAAGACGTGAGCAAAGGGAGGGAAGGAAGAAAAGAGAAAGAGAAGGGCAAGAAGAAGAAAGGAAGGTAGGGAAGAAAGGAAGAAAACGAGAAACCTAATGTCAATGGCACCCTCTATGTTTTTATTTCCTGTTTTTCTGAGGTAGCCTCTTCAGCAGAAGCAAATGGGCTGAATCGCCTCAAACTCCACCTAGGTAGAAAGCACGGGTTTCATTTCGCCAGGGCCTGTGTAAATGTTTGAACTGAGCAGCATTAACACTGAGACAGTGATTACCCCACGTGGCTGTTGCGCTCTGATGATGCCAAGGCAACGGGAAAGGGGGCTCATTATTTCTCCAGGTGACAAAAAAATTGTATTTTGACATTTCACCCTGAACGTGGGGAAGGGGGGGCGTGGTGGAGGAAGCAGGGGCCCATTGTGGAGTCTCCTCTTGCCATTGTGATGCCCCTTGGCCTGCCAACAACCTGAGGTCCTGCACGCTGCCAGTGAGGGGCCTGGCTGCAGGCCCTAGCCCAGCATTTCTTATCAGATTTACTGTGACAAGTGATGGGAGAAAAGCAAGATGCTGTTAACAGCACATCCATTCAGACCCTGATATTTAGAAATTTGGATTTATATTTTGTCAGAGAGAAGTAGCACTGATGTTAATCTTTGCACTACCCTTGGAAAAAAATCATTCATAATCTAATAACAATAATCCATAGCATTTGTGGAGCTCTGAGAACCAAGGGATGGTCAGAAGCATTTTTAGACAGATGTCTCATTTCATCTTCAAAGCAACCCAGTGAGGAATAAGAAAAGTTGGCTTATGACTTCCCTTCTGGAAAGTGAGTCTTTGGAAGCACAGAGAGGTCCAGGTTTGCCCAAGGTCACATAGTCAATAAGTTAGAGAGCCTGGATTTGAACCTGAGCGGTCTGCTGCCAGAGGTACTTTTTTGCTCGTGTTTATTAAGGCAACTTGCAGCTCTGGCAAGGATTCAGATAGAATTGAGGATCTCTTTTTTAAACAATTTATTAGGGGCTTATACAACTCTTATCACAGTTCATACATATACATACATCAATTGTATAAAGCACATCTGTACAGTCTTTGCCCTAATCATTTTTTTCTCCTCTTTTCTTTTTTTTACATTTTATTAGGGACTCATACAACTCTTATCACAATCCATACATATTCATACATCAATTGTATAAAGCACATCCATACATTCCCTACCCCAATCATTCTCAAAGCATTTGCTCTCCACTTAAGCCCTTTGCATCAGGTCCTCTTTTTTCCCCCTCCCTCCCCTTTCGCCCCTCCCTCATGTGCCCTTGGTAATTTATACATCGTTATTTTGTCATATCTTGCCCTATCCAGAGTCTCCCTTCCCCGGTTCTCTGCTGTCCCTCTCCCAGAGAAGAGGTCACATGTGGATCCTTGTAATCAGTTCCCCCTTTCCAGCCCACTCACCCTCCCCTCTCCCTGCATCGCCCCTCACACCCTTGGTCCTGAAGGTATCGTCCACCCTGGATTCCCTGTACCTCCAGCCCTCATATATACCAGTGTACAGCCTCTGCCCTATCCAGCCCTAACAGTGCTTCTCTCTATCCTTGTGGAGCCCTGGTGATGGGCTGGGCTGCTAAGTAGTAGGTTAAACAGGCTTTCCCCTCCTGTGAAAAGTTACACTCTCGGGAAACTCACGGGTTGCTCTGAATCAAGGTCAACTCAATGGAAGTGAGTTTGGCTTTTTAATGTCTCTCCCTGTTGTTGTTGTTGTTGTTGTTGTTGTTGTTGTTGTTGTTAGTTTGCCATCCAGTTGGTTCTGGTCCATGGCAAACCTATTCACAGCAGAATGTAACAATAACAGCTCCTCCTCCATCCACCCAAGTGTTCCTATGCTCAGTCCTCTTGTTGTAGTCACTGTGTCAATCAAGCTCTTCAAGGGCCTTCAACCTTTTTTCACAGCCCTTCCATTTTTCTAAGCATGATGCCTCTCCAGGGACTGGTCTCCACTGACAACATGTCCAAAGTCTCACCATCCTGACTTCTAATGAGAATTCTGGCCGTACTTCCAAGACAGATTTTGTTTGTTCTTTTGGCAGTCCATGGTACTGTCAATATTCTTTGCCAGTACCATGGTTCAAATTCATACAGTTTACCTGGGTCTTCTTCACTCAATGGCAAGCTTTTCACATGCAGATGAGGCCAATGAAAATACCATGGTTTGGATCAGGTGCACTTCCTGCTTAAAGTAACATCCTAACTTTTCAACATTCTAAAGAGCTCTTATGCAGCAGATCTACCCAGTGCAATGTATCTTTTCATCTCTTGACTGCTGCTTCCAGGAGCATTGCTTGTGGATCCAGACAAGACAAAATCCTTGACAACTTCAAGTTTTTCTCGATTTATCATCATGTTACCTATTGGTTCAGTTGTGAGTATTTTGGTTTTCTTTGTGTTGAGTTGTATCCCACATTGAAGGCTGCAATCCTTGATCTTCACCAGCAAGTGCTTCAAGTCCCCCATCCTTGTCACCAAGCCAAACTGTGTCGTCTGCATATAGCAAGTTGTTAATAATATTTCCTCCAAATCTGATTCTGTGTTCTTCTTCATATAATTTGGCTTCTCTGATTATTTGCTCACCATACAGATTGAAAAAGTATAATAAGTGGGTGCAAACTGGGTGCACACCTTTCTTGATTCTTAAACCATGCAATCTACCCTTGTTCTATTTGTGCTACTGCTTCTTAATCCATGTACAAGTTTCACATGTGCAAGACAAAGTGTTCTGGAATTCCCTTCTCAAAACTATCCATGTTTTGTTATGATCCACACAGTCAGATACCTTGGGTGTTAATAAAACATAAGTAAACATCTTTTGGGTATTCACTGCTTTCAGGCAAGATCCATCTGATATCTGATATCCTTTGTTCCACATCCTCTTCTGAATCTGGCTTAAATCTCTGGGAAACCAAACTCACTGCCTTGTAGTTGATGACAACTCATCCTGACCCTATAGCATAGGGTAGAACTAACTGCCCCTGTGAGTTTCTGAGACTGTAACTCATTATGGGAGTAGAAAACCTTGCCTTTCTCCCACAGAGTGACTGGTGGTTTTGAACTTCTGACCTTGGGGTTTGCAATCCAACCTGTAACCACTGTGCCACGATGGCTCTTGAATGCTGAATATGGTAACTTTCTGTCAATGAATTAATGCAACTGTTGTTGTATTAGCTTCAGTACAATTTGACTCACATGTGATGCCAATGATAGTGTTACATAATTTGACCATTCGGTTGGTCTCCCTTCTTTGGTATGTATACACATATGGATCTCTTCCAGTCTGTTAGCCAAGTAGCTGTATTCCAAATTTCCTGACATAGATGTGTGAGTGCTGCCAGTGCTTTATCAGCTTGTGGAAACATTTCAATAGATATTCCAGCAATTCCTGGCATCTTGTTTTTGGCTAGTGCTTTCCATGCATCTTGAATTTCTTCTTTCCTGACCATTGGATCTTGCTCATATGTTACCTCCTGAAATGGTTGAATGTTGGTCTATTCTTTTTGATACAGTGACTCCATATTGTTTCCATCTTCCTCAGATGTTTCCTTCATCATTCAATATTTTGCCCATAGAATTTTTTAATATTGCACCTCGAGACTTGACATTTTTCTTCAGTTCTTTCAGTTTAAGATATGCTGAATATGATCTGCTTTGGTTTTCTAACTCTAGGCCTTTGCACATTTTGTGATAATATTTTACTTTGTATTCTCGAGTTGTCCTTTGAAATTTTCTATTTAGCTCTTTACTTCATCATTTCTTCCATTTGCCTTAGCTACTCTCTGATTAAGAGTAAGTTTCAGAGTCTCTTCTGACATGCACTTGTATCTTTTCTTTATTTCCATTTTTTTAAATGACTCTGTGCTTTATTCAGAGATGTTCTCAAAATTTGGTGGGTTATTATCAAGGTTGTATATTGACTCTCGTGTACTTGTTTGCATTTTCTTGAACTTCAACTTGAGCTCACATATGAACAATTGCTGATCTGTTCCACAATCAGTCCCTGGACTGGTTTCAGTTGCTGATATTGAGCTTCTTTTATTGTCTCTTCCCACAGGTGTAGTCAATTTGATTTCCGTGTATTCCATCTGGAGAAGTCCACATTTATGGTCACCTTTTTTGTTGTTGATCAAATGTTTGAAGAAATCATTAATCATGCAAAATTCTAACATACAATCAAGATAAATTGGTAATTATTGGTGATTGGAGTGCAAATGTTGGAACCAAAGAGGAAAGAACAGAAGTTGGAAAATATAGTATATGCTATCAGCAATTTATTGGTCTTGCAAACTCTGTCATGCGATCTCCAGCTTGGTTTCTATCACCAAGACCATATTTTTCAACTACTGATCCTTCCTCTTTGTTTTCAACTTTTTGCATTCCAATAGCATTTTGATAGCAAGTCTGACAAATTTGGGACTGAATATGGTGGTAGAATTATTCAATTTCTGCATCACCGGCTTTGGGTGGTTGGTGCATAAATTTGAACAATAGTTGTATTGATTGGTTCTCCTTGAAGGGGGCTAGATAGCATCCTATCAAAGATAACATTGTACATTACAATAGATCTTAAAATGTCCTTTTGATGATGAATGCAATGTTGTTTCTCTTGATTGTGTCATTTCCAGCAGAGTAAACCATAAGATTTTCTGTTTCAAAATGGTCAATATCAGTCCATTTCAGCTAACTAATGCTTACAATATCAATCTTTATGTATTCCATTTCATTTTTAATGACTTCCAATGTCCCTAGATTCATATTTCATACATCCCAAGTTTCAATTATTAATGACGATTTGAACTGTTTCTCCTCATTTTGAGTTGTGGCCCATCAGCAAATGAAGGTCCTGATGGCTATCCTCGATTTGCATCATTATGGTCGACTTGCCTATGAAAAGTCAGCTCTTCCTCTTCCTCAGCCAGTATTTTGAGTACTTTCCAAGTTGAAGAGCTCATCTTCTGGCACACGTTCTGACAATGTTCTTCTGTTGTTCATGGGGGGTCTAGTAACTGACAGTATTGCTGATATCCATAGGGTTTTCAATGGCTCATTCTTCCCATGCAGGTAGCCAATTCCTTCTTCATTGTCTGTTCTTTGTCTGGAAGCTCTTTGGGTGACCCTGATGGTATATGAAATGCCAATCACATAGCTCCCAGTATCTCACAAAACAAAAGTCACCACAGTACCACAAAATGCCAGACAAGTGATGGACCTCTATTCTTAGTGAGGCGTGGCCTGGTGGGAGGAGTGGGCCCTTAGGTGGTTCTGATCCACTTACTGGAACAAATACTGTTAGTTCTTATTTCATAAATGTGAAATGCATAAAAGAGACCCCCCAAAAATATCCTCCAATTCAGACTTTCTGCCTTTTAAAAGAGGATAACCCACTCTGATTCAAAGTCATTGAGGTGTTTTGTTTTTCCCTCCCTCTGAGGCTACAGAGACTAGACTAATCACAGCTGAAGTGGAGCGACTGAAATGACTTAAAGCACCAGCTAGACTGGCTGTCAAAAGCAGCTACAGTCAACAGCTACAGACTGACAGAGCTGCTCAGCCAAGAGCTGAGGGTTCTCAACTCCCACTTCTACTGATGGGCACAGCCAGTGGCCTCTGGGAGTTGACTGGAACCCAGCAGCCAGCTGTGAGGAGCAAGCTAATTCATCTCAGCCTGGCCCAGGTCATCAAGTCACTGAAGGAGTATCGGGAAAGAGGGAAGAAATTTGGGGTCCCACATTTGGCCACAGACAAAAGTTGTTCTGTGTTTAGACAGTAGTTGTGGGCCTGAGTTTGGGGCAGGTGTGATGAAGGAAAGTCGGCTCCCTCCCTGCATCTGGGAACAGATGGTGGGGCTGCCCTGGAAACAGCAGGCCAGTCAGCTGGAGCAAAAAAGGCTTGGCCTCTAAAGCCCTGGCAGGGCAGACTGAAGCTACCTGGACTGTTTTTTCTTAACCCAATGGCTCCTGCTACCCTCACCACCCCCAACTAGGTAAAAGGGAAGAAAGATGCATTTTCTTTACAGAGGCAACTTTCTAGAAAGGAGACCAGCCCACCAGCTGTGAAAGGTCCCCTTAAACCATTTTACTTTGAGCAGGAGGAAGAAATGTTGAGATTCCCAGAGCCACGTGGAATTGTGGATCCTCTAGTTTAGGTTCCAGTGATGCCAGATCGATTTTTCTAGAGAAAGTCAAAATTCCTGTTTTCTTAAAAACCTCCTGATTTTTTCAAAGGCGATTCAATAACATTGGATAGAAGCCAAGTAGGCCAAAGAGCCCTGATGGCACAGTGGGTTATGTGTTGGGCAGCTAACTAGAAGGTCAGTAGTTTGAAACCACCAGTCACACTGGGGGAGCGGGGGGTGGGGGATAGGGTGGGGGGCTGTGCAGAGATGAGACCTTCTAGTCCATATAGAATTTCAGCCTCAGAAACCCACAGGGGCAGTTCCACTCGGTCTTACAGGGTCACTGTGAGATGGAATCTTCTAGATGGCAGTGAATAAGCAGGCCAACCAGAGTCCACACAGGTCCTCATTTGGCCATGAGAGTCCCCAGTCTGTGACCCTCACAGAATCGACCTTTGTGTATCGATGTTAAAAGTGAGATCCAGAGAGGGGAGCGCCTGTCCCCTTGAGGAGCACCGAGTTGACTTTCCAGTCTCCAATCTGTAGCAGACATTCCCGGTGCTCCTTCTCTTCATTCCCAAATTCCTGATTCCGTGTACTCGCCTCAGTCACCAAGGGCCAGCTCTGAAGGTCCCTTTGCTGGTGCTGGCTGAATGTGCTGAGGAACATATGCCCCTGGGAACAGCCCTGACCAGGCCCCCCACTCCTTGGATGGCAAAACTCTGAGAGGCGTGTGCTACACCTACCCCTGGAGACTTCCTACGTGATTAAGCAGCAGGTTCCCAGGTTTGTAATTGGATTCACAATCTATTTGTTATCGGTGGCCTTCCCTCCACTGGCTCACAATGCCACATCATTACCTGCATGCTCAGAGTTTCCTAAATAAGCTCATTGCCTTTCAGTCTTTGGCCAGGGTCTGCTTCAGTGAGAACCCAAACTAAGCCCAGGTCTGAATCGTTATGTGTCCTTCTTGCCATCCAGTTGATGCCGACTCATGGCGAATCTATAGGATAGGGTAGAACTGCACCTGAGAGTTTCTCTGACTGGAACTCTTTTTTTTTTAACATTTTATTAGGGGCTCATACAACTCTTATTACAATCCATACATATACATACATCAATTGTATAAAGCATATCCGTACATTCTTTGCCCTAATCACTCTCAAAGCATTTGCTCTCCACTTAAGCACTTTGCATCTGGTCCTCTTTTTTTACCCTCCCTCCCGCTCCCCACTCCCTCATGAGCCCTTGATAATCCACAGATTGTTATTTTGTCATATCTTGCCCTATCCGGAGTCTCCCTCCCCCCCCTTCTCTGCCGTCTGTCTCCCAGGGAGGAGTTTACATGTGGATCCTTGTAATCTGTTCCCCGTTTCCAACCCACTCACCCTCTACTCTCCCAGTATCGCCCCTCACACTCCTGGTCCTGAAGGTATCATCCACCCTGGATTCCCTGTGCCTCCAGCTCCTATATGTACCAGTGTACAACCTCTGCCCTATCCAGTCCTGCAAGGTAGAATACGGAGCATGGTAGTTGGGGGGAGGAAGCATCCAGGATCTGGGGGAAAGCTGTGTTTTTCATCGGTACTACATCGCACACTGACTGACCCATCTCCTCTCCTAAACCCCTCTGTGAGGGGATCTCCAGTGGCCAGCAATTGGGCTTTGGGTATCCACTCTGCACTTCCCCCTTCATTCACTATTATGTGTATATATATATATATATATATCATATACCATATATTTTTCATAATGCCTTATACCTGGTCCCTTTGGCACCTTGTGATCGCACAGGCTGGTGTGCTTCTTCCATGTGGGCTTTTTTGCTTCTGAGCTAGATGGCCCCTTTTTCACCTTCAAGCCTTTAAGACCCCAGACACTATCTCTTTTGATAGCCGGGTACCATCAGCATTCTTCGCCACATTTGCTTATGCACAAGTTTGTCTTTGGCAATCGTATCATGGAGGTGTGCAGCCAATGCTGTGATTTTTTTGTTTTTTGATGCCTGATAACTGATCCCTTCGGGACCTCGTGATCACACAGGCTGGTGTGCTCTTCCATGTGGGCTTTGTTGCTTCTGAGCTAGATGGCCTCTTGTTTATCTTCAAGTCTTTAAGATCCCATACACTATCTCTTTTGATAGCCTGGCACCATCAGCTTTCTTCACCACATTTACTTGTTCACCAGCTTTGGCTTCAGCAGTTGTGTCTGGAGGATGAGCATTGTAGAGTGCCAATTTAATAAAAGAAAGTATTCATGCATTGAGGGAGTGCTTGAGTTAAGGCCCAAGGTCCTGCCGCCACCTTAATACTAAACCTATAAATATAGACACATAGATCTATTTCCCCATCCATATATATATTTGCATGCACATGTCTTTGTCTAGACCTCTATAAATGCACTTTGACTCCTAGCTCTTTCCTCCATCTCCCTTGACTTTCCTCCTGTCCCACTACCATGTTCCGTCCCCACCTGGGTTACAGCTATACCTCTTCTTTACGTAACCTTACCCTTGTTCATTCCCTACCAGGCCTGCCACTTCCCCCTCACTACCATTTCGAGTCCCATGTTGTTCCCTTGTCCCTGTGTTTGTTAACACCACTTCCTTACCTCCCGCACCTCCCCCTATCGCAAGTGCCCCCGGAACTGTCGGTCCTGTTGTTTCTCCTCCAGATAGTTCATCCAGCCTCTCTTATTTAGACAGACCTGTGGAGACACTAACATGCACGAAAACAAGACAGAGGAAAACAAAGCAACAGTATACAACCAGACAACAAAACAACAAAAACTAACCACTGACAAAGAACAAAACAAAACACATCAAGAAAGAAGAGCTTGTAGTTAGTTAAAGGATCATTTGTTGGACCTTAGGAGTGTTTTCCAATCCAGTCTGTTGAGGCACCACAACCTGGCCCCAAAGTCCACTTTCAGCATTCCCTGGGGACCTTGCCACTCCATTCCCTTGCTGTTCCACTGCACTCCACCACACTTTGCCTCGGTGTGGTGGAATCAGGTTAGGTGCAATTCGCACACTGTGTCTCCAGTGCTGTCCCCTGTATCACCCTTGGTAACTGAGGGGCATCTTGTCTCATAGTGGGGCCAGCCATGTTGATCTCTTTGTGGACTGGCTGCTCTGAGAATGGAACTCTTTAGGGGAGTAGAAAGCCTCATCTTTCTCCCTTGGAGTGGCTTGGGATTTCAAATTTGCCATTTCAGACATTGCGTTTAGCAGCCCAACACATAACCCCTATACCCCACCATAGCTACAGAAAACAATAAAGAAACAAAATCCAACAACACTCATTGCCATTGGGTGCATAACAATCCTATCGAGAGAAAATACTGCGGCCTCCTGGGTTTCCAAGGCTATAACTCTTTGTAAAAATAAAATTGTGTTATGTTTTCAGTGAAAATTTACATAACCGATTAGATTTTCATTTAACAAATTCTCTACTTGTTTAGTGACATTAGTTAATTTTTCAATAAAAAGGAAAGCAGAAAATTAATAAAAGAACAAATGAATAACGTGTTAAGAGTAAAGACAAATGATAAGATGTTAATTTTTAACCTAATCATATCTGCAACAATACACTTTCTGATGTACTGATGTTGAGCAGGGTTTAATCCCATCCCTGGTGAATGGTCCCAGGGGATTTAATGGAGGCTTATTCTCTGTGGAATCTCTGCCAATGCATTTTGAGTTTTTATACTCATCTAAGGTTATAACTCTTTATGGGAGAAGAAAGCCTCATCTTTCTCCAAAGGAGCGACTGGTGAATTCCAACTGCTGACCTTGCAGTTAATAGCCCAACACATAACCCATTATGCCACCAGAAGAGAGATTTGTATCTGGGTGCCTTCCAATTCAAGCACTACAATTATGCAAGGAGGATATTTTTTTCTGTACTGGAGCCAGGTCAAGTCAGAACCAGTGTGTCCATGGTTTGCAGCGAAGTCAGAGGAAGAAGAGGGTAGACTGTCTATAACTTCTCATAGCCCAGGGAAATGCTAGGCCTGGAAGGGGGCATGTGGCTCAACCATATTCAGAAAATCTGCACACTAACCTCCCCGGCTCAAATAATTACCAGCACCATGTCTCTGAATATCACCTGAAAGCAAAATAGTGAAAGCACCATTTCCATTTCATAATACTTTTATTAAAAGTAAAGTTCAATTCAGTGATGGGAAGAAGCTGGGAAAATTATCTTTTCCTTTCTTTCTTTTTCTTTCCCTCCCTTTCCCCTTCTTCTCCACAGAACTGAGAGGCAGAAGGAATAAAGGCAGCATGGCACCAGCTGGAGGACACCGTGGGGTCAGGGTCACCATTTAACTCATGCTTCTCCAGTTTGGAGGGGCAACTGGATGTCCTCATTTGTGAATTTGCTTATTAATCTTTTTGAGTTAACAAGGTCATGGTAAAAATGATTGTTGGTGTTTTTGTTAGGAACCTTCTAGTCCAGTCCAACTCATAGTGACTCAATGCATCAGTGCCGAGCTCTCTAGACCAATGGTTCTCAACCTGTGGGACCCTTGCACAGGGTGACTGTAACAAAATTACAGTTATGAAGCAGCAATGAGAATATTTTTATGGTTGTGGAGGTCACCACAACATGAGGAACTGTATGAAAGGGTTGTGGCATTAGGAAGTTTGAGAACCACTGCTCTAGGCTTTTCTATGCTGTAATCTTTACAAGAATGAGTTGCCTGGTTTTTCTTCCAAGAACAGAGCCACTGGTGGGTTCAAACCTTCAACCTTTTGGATAGCAGCTGAGCACTTAACCATTGTGCCTCCAGGGCTCTTTGATAAACTCTATCAGAGGGTCTTAACCATTGCAACCCCATGGATCCTTTTGGCATTTAGGAAAGGCTATGGAACACCTGCCCACTCCCCAGAATAATATTTCCAAATACCTCCAATGAAATACAGAATCACAAAGGCACAAATTGTATTGAAATGCAGTGATAAAAATAAGACATTGGATTTGTGGCAAATATACATGTTAATAAATCCATTAAATATGATCTGATGGTGGGTCTAATAAACCAAACCCACACCATTGAGTTGATCCTGACTCACTGTGAGCCTATATAAAATTCCTCAGGCTAAATCTTGACAGGAGCAGATCATCTCACCTTCCTCTCAGAGAACAACTGGTGCCTTTGAACTGCCAACCTTGAGGTTACCTGCCCAATGGCTCACCCACAGCGTCACCGTGAGTTCTAGATAGTGATGAGCATGAACTGTACTCAACGATGGCTGCAACGACTAGCATGGGGTGTGAAAGCATGTAGAATTTCTCTCGGTGGTAATCGCATGGCTATTCAGAACACAGCTGTGGACATGCTAAACTGCCCTAGGAGCTTAGGGGAACTAACTCAACCAGGATTGTCCCTCATCCAATTTGACATTGCTCCCCAGCCTGCTGGGGCTCAGTGGTTCAGTGTTAGGGTCCCTTGTCTAGATACCAGGGCTGGCATGGAGAAAGTCATTCCTCTGCAGCCTTCTAGTGTGTGGGGGAAGATATTAGTGTTAAGCCTTGGCATGAAATTGGTCGATTTTCCTGGCAGCCACATTCTTAATAACCATTTACTGGATACTTATTATATTCTGAGGGTAAATTGTGGTTCAGTTGTAGAATTCTCCTTTTCCATGTGGGAGATCTGGGTTTGAGTCCAAGACAATGCAACTCATGTGCATCCAACACTCATTTGTCAGGGGGATGCTTGGTTATTGCTGTGGTACTGAACTGATTTCTGTGTTGCTATGATACTGAAATGGGGAAGCTTGGTTGGGTGCGGCTATGAGACTGAACCTGTTTCTGTGATGTGTCCAGACTAAGATGAGCGATGAAGAAGAGCCTGGTATTCTACTTCTGAAAACCAATTAACGAAAACCCCTGTGAATCACAATCTGATGCACAACCAAAGAGATGGTGCAGGACCAGGGAGCTGGTTGTCACAGTGAGTTGGACTGGAGGCTGACTCAACAGCAGCTAACAACCATTGTGTTCCAGGCACTCGATTTGCTTTAAAAATCTAGCTCAGCCTTCTGGTACAGGGAAGTGATTAATCATGCCTACTTTATAGCACACAGTGAACCCTGATCAATGTCAGGCCCTGCTTGTGTTTTGTCCCTCCTTTTCCACATTCACATCACTTCCATCCACTTCCATTCCCCTCTTCAGACAAGTACCCCCTGCTGGGTGCTTGGTGTGTGTGTGTCCTTATAGGCATACAGCCATGTGCACTAGACCATGCTGCCATGTGCACTAGACCATGCTGCTTGGTGAATGGGCTTTCAGGTTCCATGAATGGTACTGCAATATAAATCTCATTCAGTTTCTGACCTTTTAAACTCCTTGCAATGTCATTAAGAATTATTGCCATGCTGCATATCAATTGCATGTGCTGCTGCGTGCCACTTGGTCATGAGCAATCATCATCTTTCTTTTTTTTTTTCCTTCTTCAGTTGTCTGTTGATTGGCATCCAATTCGGCTCCAACTCTTCTCTACTGCAGGTATCAGCGTGGTGACCATTCTTTTAAAAATGCCCCAAGGGCCCTGTGAATTGGATAAATAGCTTGGCCTATATACCCAGGAATTATGCGTTGGGCTGCTAACCCCAAGGTGAGCAGTTCCAACCCACCAGCTATTCCATGGAGCAAAGAGAGGCTGTCTGCTGTCGTAAGAATTTAGTTTTGTAAGCCTATAGCAGCAATTCTACTGTGCCTTGTAGGGTTGCTAATGAGGAAGAATCAACTGGGGTTTTGTTTGTTTTTATCCATCCAGGAGAGAGCTTTGATGGGGGTGATATTAAGTGCTTGGCTGCTAACCCAAAGGTCAGTAGTTTGAAGCCGTCTTCCACACACTGTGGGATAAAGGCATGGCTGTCTACTTCCCAATAGAAGCCTTGAAAACATCATGGGACCATTCAGCTTTGTTTGATAGGGTCATGAGGAATGAAAGTCAACTCAGTGATTGAGCTTCTTTGGTTGTACACCCAGGAGGGGCTCACTAGGTCCTAGGGTCCATTCAATGGGCTTTCACTAAGCTCTGCCAGATTGCTGTGCAGCAAACCTGCATCATTAGCAGTGTTTCTCTGCTTTCCCCGGATCTCCAATGACACTTGGTATGTTTGTCTTTCTAACTGTTGCCCGTTTGATGGTTTTAAAAGGTCAAGCACAATAAACTCATCTATCCCAGGCACTTTATGGTTCTGTAGCAGATTCTTAGGGTTGCCATGCCACATTCCTTTGACCCATCTCTGACACCATCTCACTGCCTTCCAGTCAATACCGACTCATAGCGATCCTGTGGGGCAGTGTACAATTGCCCCCTGCGAGTTTCAAACACTACAACTCTTTATTGGAGTAGAAAACCCCATCTTTCTTCCTTGGAGCTAGTAGTTTTGAACTGCTGACCTTGAAGTTAGGAAACCAACTTGTAACCACTGCACTTCCAGGGCTCCTCCTGATATCCATCATAGCAGTGACGAACGGCTCTATGTAAGTGCAGGCTCCTGCTGAAATGGTGTCTTATCACAACTGTGCAGCACGCAGCTCTCCATGTCCTTCTGCCTCGAAGCCTTTTCAAAGGCATGGAAAGCCAAACCCAGGAAGGTAGGAGAGGTCACCTTACTAGGAGGAATGCTCAACACCACTACAGGCGAAGAAGAGCCCAGCCTCCTGTTTCTGGTAGACAATTCTAGGACAGAACCCATGTTGCTCAGAAGTCCTGGGGGAATCAAGCCCCTGTATCCTAAATTAAAAGCCTCAACACCCCGTTCCCATTGTGATTGCTTCTCCCCCTAACTCAGTCTTGCGTCTGCTTTCCTATTCCCACTCCCTGCCATCAGATCTCAAATAGACTCCCTGCACCCAGGCCTGAGGAATAAGTTCGGTATGCAAGGGCACTCAATCCAAGACACACACATTACTCTGAATCTCCAAAACAACCCTGTGGGCTACGTGTGTAATCCCCAGTTCACAGATGAGAAATGGATTGAAAAACAGTGACACACCCAAGATCACACAGGCCAGGGTTCAAGTCTGTGTCTATCAGTTATTCTTTTATTCAAGTATGCCAGAGAAGACTGGGTCTTAACACTTGAGCAATCTTCTTGGAAGAATAAGGCAAACTACAGAAAACACAAAATGAATATCGCTTTTGTTCGTTTATCCATTTGCAAAAGACATAATACCTATAGTGCTAAGAATAGTATTCAAAGTATCTATTACTACCCCCTCAAAGCTTACATACTAGTCACCAAACTCAAACAAATACAATGCTATCAAGTTGATTACAACTTATAGCAAACCCATATAGGGCTTCCAAGACTGTAAATCTTTACAGAAGCAGAGAGCTTCACTTTTCTCCCCCTGAGTGACTGGTGCATTTGAACTACTGACCTTGTGGTTAGCAGCCCATTGCTAAATGATTAGTTCCATAATCATTACGCTTACTTAACTCTACATTCTTTTAATTATTTCTCTATCAGTCCAAATTGCATCTGGCTACATGGGAAAAAACAAACCGACACTAGTGGTCTAATCACAAAAGCTTCATTTTTCTTATATTAACACCAAAAATACCAAACCAGTTGCCACTGAATTGATTCTGATTTACAGTTACCCCATATGATTCAGGGTAGAACTGTGCCCCATGAGGTTTTCAAGGGCTGAATTTTTAAATGTAGATTGCCAGGTTTTTCTTCCAAGGCATCTTTGTCTTAGCAGTGAATTGTGTTAACCCTTTGCACCACACAGGGGTTTGTCTTATACAATAGTAAGTCTTGAAATAGGTAGCCTAGGTCTGGCGTATTTGCTCAGGGACTCATCTTGGATATAGGAGAATGCATGCTTTTTGGTCTGCCAAACTCATGTAACCTATGTGACTCTCTCATCTTTCAATATTCTGACTAGGGAGCATGACAGCAGAAGAGCCAAGGACAAGAATGAAATGGGTTATGCCAGACAAGTGTTTTGCCTTAAACAACAACAAAAACTTTCTTGGGAGTCCTACTCAGTATCTTTCACCTACACATATTTGGCCCAAACTGGGTCAAATGCTTATGCATAGCTGCAAGGGAGCCTAGGAGGGAGCGATTTAAGTAGGTACATTATCACCCTAAACAAAATTGAGCTTCTATTAGTAGTAAGAATGAGAAAAATGGATACTGTTTAGGCATATAGCAGGGTTGGGTAGAATTCTATTTTGTGTCTTTATTTACATTTTGAATGAACTCAGAAAAAGTCATA
Source organism: Tenrec ecaudatus (assembly GCF_050624435.1). Taxonomy (NCBI): domain Eukaryota; kingdom Metazoa; phylum Chordata; class Mammalia; order Afrosoricida; family Tenrecidae; genus Tenrec; species Tenrec ecaudatus. The sequence continues at coordinate 183,044 of NW_027459517.1, forward strand.
GAGAGTAGAACAAAGGGATGGATGCGCATCCAACCACCTCAACTACTCATTTCTTTTCATGCTCTCCCTCTAGCTTCCCTGAATAGTTCTTGGTTACACATTGGGCTGCTAATTGCGCGGTCGGTGTTTTGAAATCACCGGCTGCTCTTCGGGAGAAAGATGGGACTCTACTCTGTAAAGAGGTACAGTCTCAGAACCTCACAGGTACAATTTTACCCATGTCCTGTAGGGTCGATATGACTTAGCATTGATTCAATGGCAGTGAGCTTGGTTTGGATAGATATGTGGAATCTTAGGATGGAATAGTTTGAATACACAGAAAAAAATTCAGTGGAATCATAACCCTCTAAACAATTACCCTCTAAAGCCACAAAGATCAACTGTGTCCAGCATGGTGACAGTTTAGCATATGCCATGGGCACATTGCTCATATCCCAGTGTTGTTAATCAACAAAAACTCACGCACTGTCACTTATACTGACCCTATGCACAATAGAATAAAAGCCTTTCTAGTCCTGTGACATCCTCACAATGGTCATATTTTAGCCTATTGTTACAGCCACTGTGTTGATCCATCTCATTCAGGGCTTACCTGTTTTTTGACGATGCTCTACCAAGTATTTTGTCCTTTTCTAGGGACTAATTTCTCCTGATACCATGTTCAAAGTATATGAAATGGAGTTTTACCATCCTCACTTCTAAAATACATTCTGGCTGTACTTCTTCCGGGATAGACCTCTTTGTTCTGCTGGGCATTCATGGTATATTCAATATTATTTGCAACATCATATTTTAAAGGCATCATCATATTTTCTTCAGTCTTCCTTATTTATGGTCCATCTTTCACATGCATATGTCAAACATTACCATCAAGTCTATTCTTATTCATAGTGACCATATAGGGTTTCCAAGGCTGTAAATCTTTACAGGGTCAAATAGCTTCCTCTTTCTTCTGTGGAGCAGCAAGTGGGTTGAACCACCAACCTTGCTGTTAGTCATTCAACCCATACCAGACACTGAAATTAAGACCCCTTTCACATGCATCTAAGGTGATTAAAAATATCAAGGCTAAAAGCAGGCATAATTTGCTAATCCCCAGAGTAAAGCATTTGCTCTTTCACATTTTAAAGAGGTCTTTTACAACAGATTTTTCCAATGAAATACGTTGATTTATTGACTGCTGCTTCTGTGAGTATTGATTGTGGGTCCAAGTAAAATAGAGTTTAGCTACATTTCTCTATTTGTAATGATGTTGTGTGTTTATATTTGTCAAGTTGAGAAGACATTTGTATCTTAGTGTTGAAGACTAATTCATACTGAAGGTGTACTATATGAGCTTTATCAGTTAGTACTTCAAGGCCTATTGACTTTCAGCCAGCAAGATTGGGTCATCTGCATAATACAGGTTGTTAATGATTCTTCCTCCAAACCAGATGCCTCAACTTCTTCATACAGAACAGCTTCTCAGATTATTTGAATAAGTATAGTGTGATAGATAGGTAGGTTTATAGTGCCAACCTGGCCAATAAGAACATGTGGGATTAATAAGTTCTCAGTTTGATTCGTGGGCAAAGAGATAAATGGCTCAGCAAGCCACACCTATCTCTCAGTTGCTCTCTGGTGATCAGACCAGTGTGTGGCTGCCTTACCTAGTTCTGCAGTTTGCTGCCTGGCTGTACTGCCATATTTACTGTTGCATGGAAGTGAGTTAAACTGAGTCCTTTGCACTGCTATGTGGACTAATTAGCTGTTATATTCCTTCGTGTTCTATCTATCTATCAAATCATAAATGTCCTGTTTTTTTTTCTCTAGAGAACCCTGTCTAACACATATGGTGAAAGGATATAACCACAACACACACTCTCCTGATTTTAAACCACGCACTATCCACTTGTTCTATTCGAACCACTTCCTGTTGGTTTGTGTACAGGTACCACAGGAGCACAATTAAATGTACGGGAATTCCCATTGTTCTCATATGTATTCATATGCTACCCAAAGTTTGTTATGATACACAGTAAAATCCTCTGCATAGTCAATAGTACATAAGTAAGCATTTTCCTTGTATCCTCTGTTTTCAGCCAAGGTCCATCTGAAACCAGCATTGACATACCTTGCCCCATGCCCTCTTTTAATACAGCCTGGATTTCTGGCAGCTTCCTGTTGACATATTGCTATAACTACTTTTAAAGGTATCGTCAATAAAATTGTACTTGCATGTCATATTAATGTTATTTTAAATTAATTTGCAGATTTTGTTGCGTCATATTTCTTTAGAATGGACACAAATATTAATCACTTCCAGTTGGTTGGCCAGATAGCTATCTTCCAAATTTCTTGACATGGACTATCACTGCATGAGCGTGTTGAAATATTTCCATTCCTATCCCTTCCTTGCTTTTCACTAATGCTTACATTGCAGCTTCAACTTCCTCTTGGCCTTTTGAACTAGTAGAACCTCAACTAATTCTTGGGAACAGAGACTCTGTACACTCCGTCCATATTCTTTGGATTCTCCCTACATCATTCAATAGTTTGATAAATAATCCTTGAACATTGTAATCCGAGGCTTGGATTTTTTCTTCTGTTCTTTCAATTTATGATATGCTGACTGTACTCATTCCTTTTGCTTTCCTAATTCCAGGTCTTTACACGTTACAATATAATTCTTTACTTTATCTTCTCAAGCTGGCCTTTCAAATTTTTCTGTTCAACTCTTTTATTTCATCATTTCTTCCATTTGCTTTAACTGCTTTAGGTTCAAGAGCAAGTTTCCCAGTCTCCTCTGATATCCACTGTAGTATTTTCTTTCTTTCCTGTATTATTAATGATCTTTTTGAGGAGCCCCCAATAAAATGATTTATGATAAATAAATAAATAGCCACAGGTGACATGACAAAAAAAAAAAAGTTTGATGACCTTTATGCTATTTCACAAGTCTTCTGGTAGCTGATCATTAATGTTCAATATGTCCGAACCATTCTTGAGATAGGCTCTAAATTCAGGTGAGATATTGTGATAGTAAGGTTTCGTGTCAATTTAGCTTGACCAGGATCTTCAGAAGGTGCAGCTCACACTCTCCTTGGGGGTATGACCTATTTCATAGCTATAAGTAGACTGTGGAGAATGGGCTCACTCTTTTTCTTCCTGATGAAATGACCCTGGACCCTACGTCTGGCTTCTTGGGATGGCAATCACCATGAGACCTGCTGACCCTAAGAGCTGTCTGTGGCCTGCCAACTGCCTGTTGACATTGGATTCTCCCAACTCTGCTTCCACCAACCTGTGGTTTTCCTGTTTCTTGGGCTATTCCTCCAACAGCTTCAGGAGTCTGGAAGGGCCTCTAGTTTGCATCTGATTTATGGGCTGGAGTTGGACTGGGGTTTCTTGTTGTGTGGACTTCTTAATGTAAAATTCTTTATTGATATAAATTTCCTTCTTCTACATGTATCAGTATCACTGGTTTGTTTCTCTAGAAACCCCAGCCGACCACAAATATAATATAGACTGTATTTGGGCTCTTTTGCGTTCTTATTTTAATTTTCTTCAGGTTTGATTTGAACTTGCATATTAGTAATTGATAGTCTTTTACATAGTTGGCCCCCGGTCTTGTTTTGTCTCAATGATATTGAGCTTCTCTATCATGTCTTCCCACAGATTTAATCAATTCCATTCCTGTGTTTTCCACATGTATATATGCCGCTCCTGTTGTTGAATAAAGGTGTTTGCAATGAGGAAGTTATTGCTCTTGCAGAATTCTTTCATGCAGTCTTCAGCTTCTTTTCGATCCCCAAAGCCATAGTTTCTAATTACTCTTCCTTCCTTTTTGTTTCCATGTGTGCATTCCAATTGTCAGCAATTATTAATGCATTTTCAGTACATGTGTGGTCAATTTCAGACTAAAGAAGTTGGTACAATTCTTCATTGGCTTTAGTGGTTTGTAAGAAAATTTGAATAATGGTTGTATTAACCGGCCTTCCTTGTGTATGAAGATAAATATTATTCTGTCACAAGCAGCATTGCACTTCAAGATAGATCTAAAAATGCTCTTTTTGAGGATGAAAGAGACATTCTTTTGAATTTGTCATTGTCAGCATAGTCATTCTTATCATTTTAAGATTCAAAGGGACTATTTCAACTCACCAATGCCTAGGATATTGATCTTTATAGGTCAGATTCCGTTTTTTTTATGATTTCCAATTTTCCTAGATTCTTATTTTGCACGTTTCATGTTCTGATTATTAATGAATGGTTGCAATGATTTTTCTCATTTTGAATTATAATCCATTAGCAAATGAAGGTGCCAGAAGAAGCTTTAGTACACTTTGTTGCTAGATGCCTTCAAGTCAGTTCTGTCTCATAATAATGCCTACACAACAGAATGAAACATTGCCTGGTCCTGCCCCATACTCAAAAATTTTGTTATGTTTGAGTCCATTGTTGTAGGAATTGTCTCGATCCATTTGATCGGGTGTCTTCCTCTTTTTGCAACCCCTCCAGTGTAATGTGTATGATGTCCGCCAGGGACTGGTCTGTCCTGATAACATCTGCAAAGTACATGAGATGAAGTCTCGCCATCCTATCTGCCAAGGAACATTTAGCTGCACTTCTTCTCAGACAGATTTGTTTGTTCTTCTCTCCACCCATGGTACTTTCAGTATTTTTTTGTCAGTACCTTAATTCAAATGCACCAGTTCTCCTTCAGTCGTTCTCATTCAATGTTCAAATTTCACATGCATAAGGTGTGGCGGAAAATGCCATGCCTTGGGCCAGGCGCAACTTAATCCTAAGTGAAATTCTTGATCTTCAGTACTTTAAAGTGGTTATGTGCAGTAGATTTGCCTAATGCAATATGTTATTTGGTTTTTTTATTGTTGTTTCCATGAGCATTAGCTGTGAATCTAAGCAAGACGAAATCCTTGATAACTTCAATATTTTCTCCATTTATTATGATGTTATCTACAGCTCCTGTTGTGAGGTTTTGAGTTATCATTAAGGTGGACTCTACTTTGAGGAAGCTCTCTTTCTCGGTGATATTTTGATTGTTTTGCAATCTGAGGGACTGATTTTCTGGCATTATATCAGACAATATTTTACTGCTATGCATAAAGTTTTCAATGGTGAATCCCTCAGAAGTGGACTGATTGTTTTGTCGTCCTGTCAGTTGTTAGTCTGGAAGCTGTGTTGAAATCTGTTCACCATGGGTGATCCTGCCTGGTATTTGAAGTACTAGTGGACTAACTCCCAGCATTACAGCAAAGCACAAGCTACCACAGTGCAGCAAATTGACAGATGGGGTGCGGGAGGGGAGTTGTCATTGTTAGACACTGTTAATTTGGCTCTAACTCATAGCACCCACAGCCTGTTTCCTCACAGTTAATGTTGGAGACCATTTTTGCAGCCAGTATGCCAATTCATCCCATTGAGGACCTTCTTTTTTTCACCACTCCACTTTACCAAGTATGATATCCTTCTCTAGGGACTATGATCAGCTGTTAAGATGTCCAAAGTATGTGATATGAAGTCTTGCCATTCTCACGTCTAGGAAGCATTCTGGCTCTACTTCCACCAAGAAAGATTTGTTCCTTCTTCTGAAAGTCCATGGAATATTCAATATTCTTCACCAGCATCATAATTCAAATACATCAACTTTTATTTTACCTTTCATAATTATTGTCCATTTTCAAGTACATATGAGGTGATTGAAAATGCCATAGTATGATAGTTATATAATTTTATGTCAGTTTGAAGATATGTAAAAGTGTAAGGTTGGTATCCAATCTGTCAATAACACCATAGCCTGATGGTGCCTCTTTGTGACCATGGCCTTCTCATAAGGAGGGCCCTGGGAACCTCCCCTTCTTTTTGCATTCACCTGACTGCTTCCTGCCCACGTTGAGAGCTGCCAGAGTCTTGCCATGCTTCCATCGACCTTGGGTCCACACGACATTGCAATCACTGGCCTTTGACATCCCTGCATTCTGCATCATTGCATGTAACTGCGTAAGTTGGAAAGGAACTTATGGGCTAGTGTTGGACTTATGGACTTGAGTTGGACTGGCCTGGGATATTTCCTTGAAATAGAAATACTATAATGACTTCTTGATTAAAAACTATTTATTGCACATATATGAGTGTCACTTGATTTGTGTCTCTAGTCAGCCTGGCTTACATCCTGTTCACTGCCATCAAGTTGATTCCAACCCTTAGCAACTCTATAGGACAGGGGAAAGATATCCCTGTGGGTTTCCAATACTGGAACTTTGTATGGGAGCAGAACTGCTGATCTTGTGTTGAGCAACCCAACTTGGTTGGTTCTGACGCATTATGTTTGTAACCACTATACCACTAGGGCTCAGCTGTGCCTTATTCCTCAAAGTGACATCTTTTAACACTGGAAATTGGTCTTCAGCAAGATCTACCAGTGTACTCGGTCATATGACTTATTTTCTTTTTACACTGTTTTGATTGTGATGTGAGGGAAAATCTACAGAGTAAATTGATTTTCTTTACAATTCATGCAATGTTTTATGATATTGATTGCAATACCTACAATGCAATACTACTTTTCCTATTCCCTCCCTTTGTTTGCCATTTCCATTGGTCTTTCGTTCCCATGCCTTCCTGCCTTCTGAGTAACTCCCTGACAAATGCTGGGCTCTGAATTGTACATCGTTGACAGTATAGGTCTCCTATTTGGGGGCTGAAAGTTGAGCCATGGAGGTGAGGTCAGGTGTCAAATGGGAATTCCGCTAGTGCCTATCATATCCTAAGGTTAGTCTTCTTATTTTGAGTTCTACATTTTCCCCAGTTGATCCAGGGCCTACTACTGTGAGCACTTTCAGAGCAATCTGCAGTGAGATCCCTATGTTATCTTGGTCTTCTGGACTCAGCGCTGTGGAGCCTGGGCTTCATGTGGTCAGTGAATCCCTTTCATCTTCTTTTGATGCTATCTGTGTAATTCTGTATTTTGAATTTCTCTTCAATTTTTTCAGCTAGTGAAATGCACATGCTTTTCATTTTTGCTGTCCTAATTCCAGGTCTTTGCACCTTTTCATATAATTCTTTATTCCATCTTTTTTAATTCCCCTTTGAAATTTTATGTTCAGCTTCTTTATTCAGGGTCTTTACTTCATCAATTATTTCTATAGTTCTCTCTCTCTTTTTCGTACTTCATCATTTCTTTCATTGGCTTCAGCTACTCCACATTCAAGGTGACATCCGTTTTGTCTTTTCTTTAGTTTCTATCTTTTTAATTATCTTTGAATTTCTTTATTTATGATGTTCTTGATATTATTGCCGAACTCGTATCATCTCAGGTGATTTGTGTTCAATGTGTCAACTTTCTTCTTGAAGTATCCTCTAATTTAGATGAGATATACTCAAATTCATACTTTGACTCTTGGGGACTTGTTTTAATTTTGTTGGAATTCGAGTTGAATTTGCCATTGATGGTTTGTTCCACAGTTCGTCTCCAGTCTCGTGACTGATGATATTGAACTTCTTTATACCGTAAATACTTGAGTATAAGCCGAGGTTTTTTCAGCACACTTTTTATGCTGAAAAAGCACCCCAGCTTTGGGGGGTAAAATTAGTTGCCTTGGGTTATACTCGAGTATGTATAGTAGTTTATTTCAACAGATATAGTTGATTTAATTCGTGTGTATTTCTATCGAATATACATGATCCATGTCTATGGTTACTGTTTACATCCCTGAAAAATAAATCTTCAATCAATAAGCCATCCTTATTGGAAAATTCTATCATGAGATCTCCCATGTGGCTTCCATCCCCATGGCCATATTTTCTAACTAGTGATCCTCCTCCTTAGTTTCCAATTTTTGCATTCAAGTCATCAGTAATCTTGATTGCATGTTTCATCAATTTCAGACTGAAAAGGTTGGTAAAAATCCTCAATGGCTTTATTGTTAGCATTAGTGGTTGGTGTGTAAATTTGAATAATAACTTTATTAATTATTCATCCTTGAAGGTGTAATATATCCTACACCTAACAATGGTGAACATTGGAATCGATGTTGAAACATTCTCATTTTTAACATGAAAGTCATCCATTCCTTTCAAATTTGTTACTCTGGTATGTAAACCATATTATTGTGACATTCAAAATGGCCAATACCAGTCTATTTCAGTTCAATAACACCTAGAGTGTTTGATCTTTATGTGTTCCATTTTTTCATGGCTTCCAATTTTTCTAGATCCATATTTCATGCATCCCATCTTCTTGTTAGTGATTATTGCAGTACTGCTGTTTCTTCTCATTTTGAGTCATTGCCACATCAACAAATATAGGTCCTGAAAACTTTATATCACTAAGGTCAACTCTACTTTGAGGAGACAGCTCTTCCCCAATTATATTTTGAGTGTCTTCCAACTTGAGGGGTTCATCATCCTGCACTATATGAAACAATATTCCACTGCTATCAATGTGCTCCACAAACACCACTATTTTTTTCAGATGTAGATTGGCAGGTTATTCTTTCTAGTCTATTTAGCTTGTAAGCTTTTCTGAAAATTTTCCACCACGGGTAACTATGCTTGTGTTTGAAATACCAGTGGTATATCTCACAGGATCATGATGACTTTCAAGTTATGATAGTTCAAGAACCTGACATGTCTGACAACTTGGCATGCTAGCCTAATTCCGAATGGCCAGCACATCTCTCTTCTTGCTTTCTCTAGTTTCTGTAGACCACTGTACCTGAGCATGCATGGCTTAGGAGGTTGTGGAGTTAATTCTTGCTTCCTGGAGTAACCCTTAACCAATGACCCATAGGAGTTGTTGGACAAATAGCCACACTCCCTCACATTCTGGGCAGAATAACTAGTGGATTTTCTACAGTGTCTCCAGTAAGATTAACCTCCAGTTGCTCACAATTTTAAATTGTTTGATAATGTACTTTTCATTGGCTGCCTTCTTTCTCTTTTCTATTTCCCATTTCCTTATTGATATCTCCCCAGAAAATGGCTTAATTAAAACCTTTGTCTCAGGATCTAATCCTATGGGGAACCCAAACTCAATCACACAAGACATTTGTCAAATCATGGACTTAGTGGTTATAGCTATTATATGTGTAGGTCATGGAAGAGGAGAATTCATACCATCACTTTGAATAGTCATTCGGAGTGCCAACTGGGTCCCCAGCATAGATCCTGGACATCAAAACTCACTGTTTCCTGTATCATAACACTTCCTTATAGACTTCAGTCATTCAAAAAACTCAACAAATAGCTTGCTGTCTCACTTCAAATTTTGTAGTGTGCAACTATGGCTATGTTTTCATTGTGTGTTTAGCCCTGGACAAATCAGCTTTGACCAGGAAGGTGAAGTCATGTGGAAAAACAAACCAAAAACACTAGCAGCTGTGGGTTGTGGAAGAAAATCCTGTGGATGAAGTGCAATTTTTAGGGAACAGAGACCAGTAAGATAAACCAATAAGTGTCCACTGTTTTGATGTTAAGGAGAACCCTGGTGAGGCAGTAATTAAGCACTTAAGGGCTAATCAATCAGCAGTTCAAACCCACCATCTTCCCCAAGGAAGAGTTAAGATGTGGCAGTCTGACCCCCTTAAGATTTACATTGATTACCACTACCAACTGATCTGAGAGGGATAGCATTAGGGGATGCTGGATCGCATTCTTAACGAGCTCTAATGGCAGAGTGGACTCCTCATTGATCTCCTAACCACAAGGAAAGTGGTTCTAACCTATCAGTTGGTCCATGTGAGAAATAGGAGTTTGTCTGCTCTGGTAAAGATATAAGCCTTGGAAAATCAAAGGGTGAAGTTCTATTCTATCTTGTAGGGTCTCTATGAGTCAGCTTCAACACAATGATAATGAGTTTGCTTTGGAATTTTGGGATAGAATAGGAGAAATATGTGCAACAAAGTTTAAACTTATTTTAAATGTTCAGTGGTATTGCTCAGAGAGAGATCCTTGGAACCCACAAGACTGTTGTCCTTAGGCACCTTCAGATCTGGAACTGAACTCACTCCCTTGGCTCAATCTTCAGCCAAACAATAGGTAGATCTATAAGGTAAAAAGTAACACTAATCAACTCTTTGAATCAAAAGGATATAATTTATTCAAAGATAAAGTTCAGAAGGGTCAGGAAAGAAGGGGGAATGGAAACAGGAAATACAAGGAGGAAGTGCGATAAGTGATATCACGTTGAGCAGATTGCAGTCAATATCATGAAGCAAAATATGTGTGAACTGTCAAATGGAAAACAGATGTATTCTGTAAACCTTCACCCAACTCACAATAAAGAGATTTTTTTTCAGCCTTGGAAACCTATGAGGCAATAATATTCTGTCCTATAGGGTACCACTGAGTTGAAATCAACCCAGTGGCAATGGGATATTGATGCTGATGCTTTCTGCCGATTCTAAAAAATAGGGTTATTAGCAATTATTGTGGAAATAGCATGAATGAGACTATGTAAATGGGGTTGGTTACAGATAAATTCTTGTAAATGTTAAAGGATAAGTGATTGAGGATGGACTTGCCCAAAAAGAGAAAATTATTGCAAGATTTTGTTCCAGGGATAAAATATAAAGAGGTTTCCTGTGGGTAAGACTTAAGCCTATAGATATGGAATTTAAGGAACTGGTATTCCATGATGGTCACCTTCCCGACACAATCACTCAAGACAAAAAGTGGGTGTATAAACAAATGTGGTGAAGAAAGCTTATGGAGCCTAGCTATCAAAAGATAAAGAGTCTAGGGTTTGAAAGACTAGAAGGTTCACAAGTGGCCATCTAACTCAGAAGCAATAAAGCGCACATGAAAGAAGCACACCAGCCTGTGTGATCACAAGATGTAGAAGGGATCAGGTATCAGGCATCAAAGAACAAAAAAATCATATCATTGTGAATGAGGGGGGGGGTACAGTTAGGGGATCCAAGATCTATCTGTAGGCAACTGGACAACCCCTTACAGAAGGGTCGCTGGGAGGAGATGAGCCAGTCAGGATGCAGTGTAGCAACGATGAAACATATAACTTTCCTCTCATTCCTAAATGCTACCGCGCCCACTATCATGATCCCAATTCTACCTTACAAACCTGGCTAGACCAGAGAATATACACTGGTCCATATAGGAACTGGAAACACAGGGAAACCAGGACAGATGACACCTTCAGGACCAGTGCTGAGAGTAGCAATAACAGGAGGATGGAGGAAAGGTGGGGTAGAAAGAGGGATCTGATTACAAGGATCTACATATAACCTCCTCCATGAGGGAGGGACAACAAAAAAGTGGGTGAAGGTAGATGTCGGACAGTGTAAGATAGGACAGAATAATAATTTATAAATTATCAAGGGTCCATGAGGGAGGGGAAGGGGGAAGGAGGGGAAATGAGGAGCTACTACCAAGGGCTCAAGTAGAAAGCAAATGTTTTGAGAATGATGATGGCAACAAATGTACGCAGTGGATGTATGTATAGATTGTGATAAGAGTTGTAGGAGCCCCCAATAAAATGATTCTTTTTAAAAACCTCAAAGAGCAAAACACACTATGGTTTATTGTACATCAATGATACTTCAATAAAATTACATAAAAAAGGGGAAAAAGAAATGGAATTTAAGGTAAAGAAAGTATTCCCTTTGAGGACCATATTGCAAATATATATTTAGGCAGGCAATTAGATAAAGACATTTTAAGTCTGGGCTTCTATACCTGCCATCTGTCTGTTATGAAAAGTATAATTAGCAACTAGAATCTCTCATACAAAATCAACTCAATATGGTCTTTCTGGTCTGACCTCCGTGGTGTTCTACTCTGCTTTGATGGAGCTCATCATATCATGACTCTATAACAAGATTGAGGAGTTATTTACATTCTTATGTGGAAGGTAAATCTGTTTGGCCATTCTGTTAGACTAGTTCATTTTCTTTCCTACCATCCCATCTGCCATTTTAATTCAAAACAAGGCGAAAAGCATGTATGTGCCTTTTGAGGAAGGAGAAGATTTTGGTGTGGAAGAAATTCTCTACTACACTGCAAGGTAAGTATTTACCCCCTCTAGCCCTGTTGGAGGAGGGGAAAAGGAAGAGAGACAAGGCAAAGAGAACAACATAGTTAGTTTCATGCCTCCTTACTTGACCTGGGGATTGAGGGGAATATCAGTGACTATGGACCTGTTGTGCTCCCCATTTGGAAGCATGAAGAATAGAGGCTGCCAGGCAGAGCAGCCCTCTGGGAAGTCACTGAAGACAAACATATAGAGAGTGCCATCAAGTCTACTGTGATCCATGGAGACCTTATATGAAATGGAATGGAGTGCTGTCTGATCTTGCATCATTGTCACACATTCCTGAATGTTGAAGTCCATTGTTGCAGCGATTAGGTCAATCTGCCTCAATAAGGATCTTCCATGTCCCTCTATTTCATCAAATATGATGTCTTCCTCTAGCAATTGTCCACTGATAGTGTGTCCAAAACACATTAGTCAGTCAGTGTTCTCTTGTGATCCATAAGGTTTCTTTCAGTAATTTTTGGAAGTGGACTAACAGGCCCCTCTTCCTTGTCTGTCTTAATCTAGAAGCTTCACTGAAACCTGTCCACCAAGGGCAATCCTGCTGGTATTTGAAATTCTGGGAACAGAGCTTCCAGCACCATAACAATACACAAACCATTATAGTACAACCAACTGACAGATGAGTGGAGGATATCTATATCTATATATGGAGAGAGAGAGAGAGTAAAGCTAGCAATGCTGTCTGATTAGGCAGTATTCTGATAATCTGCTGCTAACAGAAAGTATCCCCACAAATAACATCTTAAAGTAATGATGATATCAATTTTGCTCACAAATCTGCAATCTGGGCAGAGCTCAGTGAGGACACTAGTTTTGGCTTCATCAAGCATTAGCTGGGGTAGCTCAAAGGACAGAGGCTGCAGCTCTCTTAAGACTCACTCCCTCACACGACTGATACTTCTATTGGTTGGAGCTCAAGAAGAACCCTATATGTGACATTTTCATTTGGCTTGGTCTTCCTTGCAACATCCTGACAGGGTCCCAATGGTGAACAACCCAATACGACCAGGTGGAAGTCACAGAGCAACACTTCTGCCATAGTCAAAGGCCTGCCAAGATGCAAGGAAGAGGGAAAGCAGGCCCTGTTTCTGGAAAAATGAACACAAACTCATCTTGTAACAAGAGAATGTGCGATGTGCAACATTAGGACAGTCATCTTTGAAGGACACAACCTGCCATGAGCCAAGATACAGAGACAGATTTCTACGAAAGCGAAAGGGCAGGACTTAGACTTAAAGATAAAGCCACAGACTTCATAGGACAAGAGCAATAGGGAGACAAGCAAAGGAAAGCTCTAGGACGCAAGCCTAACATGGCTAAAGATAGGGACAATGTCAGGACTGAACTGGAAGCAAGCAGACACCTGTGCAAGGCAGAACCCGTGAAGTTGTGAGTGCCTTCAAAGCTAAGTCAAAGTACCTTGGGGCGTGAGAAGGGAAGGAGCAGGAGAAGGAATTAATGGGTAGGTTTATGGAATTTGTAAGTCTGGAGACAGAGCATCAGGAATAGCTGGGTTCTGGCACTCAGTTGATACCATCAGAGTTTGAACCTTTTCCTTTCAGAGCTGTTTCCTTTTGAGTTTCACGCAGGCTTCCTGATGACAGCTGTAGTTTTATCTAGAAGCTCAGGAATTCTATTAGAGAGAGGCTCTTTTCCTTTCTAATCATTGGTGGTACTATCAGGTAAGCATTGGATTGCTAACTGCAAGGTTGGCAGTGCTACCCTACCAGCTACCTCATAGGGAAAAAGATGGAACTTTCTGCTCACATAAATATTTACAGTCTGAGAAACCCCACAGGGACCTTCTATGATTCAAAATGGACTCATTGGCAATGAGGAAATTGTTTCTGGGGCATTTTTTAGGGTTAGATATCATTAACCTAGCATGAGTCTCATACTGAGTCTGACCCAGTCCCTTTGGACAGAGGAAAGTCATGCCCTGACTAGCCAGGCCTGGAGCTGGCAGATTGGGTCAATGCCAGCAGAAGCATGGAGATGGAGCATGGTGGAAGAGTGATCTCAAAGATACAAGCCATATGCTGTGAGTGGAAGAAGGGCAAATGAATGCTGCATTAATTAACCAGTCATTGACAAAATGAGGTTGCATGACAAATGGCTCCAAAACCCAGCAGTTCAACAAACAGCCCAACCCCTTCTCTCCCACACACACAGTTCTTAAAATTCAGGATCAGGGAGATTAACTGGAACTTTGAACTTGGCACTTCAGGGCTTGGAAGAGGTGACAGTGCATGTAAAGGCCTTGGGGCAGGAGAGATCTTGGTGTGACTGAAAGCCCAGAAGAAGACTAATTTGGGGGAGGTGAGATAATAGGAATGGAGTTTTCAGTGAGCATTTCCTTGAGAGCCTTCAAGCAAAAGCGATTTTTCTATATTCATGTTTTAGAAGTAGATCTCGACCCATTGTGTAAAGCTTTGGGTATTGGATTGGTGTCGGTATGCAGGGAAAAAATAAATGGGCTTGTTATGGATTAGGAGCCTGTGGTAGTCACCTAATCTTGTGTCAAGTTAAGGATTAGGAGTGTAGGCGTGGAGTTTAGGCTGCCAATCTGGAGATAGTCAGTGAGATTTTTATGTGGGCATAGCCTCCTTCTGAGAACTCTGAGAAATCTGGTACTTCCTCCTTGGAGGTGGAAGACACCTCTCTCTCTCTCTCTCTCTCTCTCTCTCTCTCTCTCTCTCTCTCTATCTCTCTCTCTCTCTCTTTCTCTCTCTCTCTGCTACTCCTTGGGAGACATTGCAGAAGGCAAGCCAAATGGATGCGACCAGACCTCTGAAGCCAATGAAGCCTCAGAGAGATCGCAGCCAGCACTGAGATGCTTACAATGCCACTGGATCCACAAGACTTTCCACCCATTGGCCTGTGATTATCCTGCATTCAGCATCACTGCACATGTTTTATGGGTCTGAAAAGGAATTTATAGATTGGTATCAGACATATGGGCTAATACCAGACTTATGGATTTGATGTGCACTGGGCTGGGACGTTTGCTTAATGTACAATTACTGTTTGATATAAAACTCTCTCTCTGGATTTATAAGGTAGAATTAGACCAGAACATGTACTCTGGTACAGAAAGGAGCTGGAAACACAGGGAATCCATGACAGATGATCCCTTCAGGACCAGTGGTGAGAGTGGCAATACCAGGAGGGTGGAGGGAAGGTGGGGTAGAAAGGGTGAATCGATTACAAGGATCTACATAAAATCTCTGCCCTGGGGGACGGACAACAGAAAAGTGGGGGAAGTGAGATGTTTGACGTGTAAGATATGACAAAATAATTTATATATTACCAAGGATTTATGAGGGAGGGGGAGGAGGATGGAAGTGGGGAAATGAGGAGCTGATACGAAGGGCTCAAGTAGAAAGCAAATGTTTTGAGAAGGATGAGGGCAACACATGTACAAATGTACTTGACACACAATGGGTGGATGGATGGATGGATGGATGGATGGATGGATGGATGGATGCATGGATGGATGGATGGATGGAATGACTGTGATAAGAGTTGTATGAGCCTCCAATAAAATTATCAAGGGTTCATAAGGAGGGGGGAGTGGGGAGGGAGGAGAAAAATGAGGAGCAGGTGCCAGGGGCTTATGTGGAGAGCAAATGTTTTGACAATGATGAGGGCAATGAATGTATAAATGTGCTTTATAATGGATGGATGGATGGATTGTGATAAGAGTTGTATAAATCCCTAATATAATGATTAAATAATAGGGAAATGATTTTTAAAAACCACCAACTCTCTCTCATACACATGAGTCTCCCTCGATTTTCCTCTAGCATACCCAGACTAATACACAGTTCGCCCCTGTCCTATAGGGCCGCTATGAGTTGGCATGGACTTGAGGGCAGTGGGTTTGTTAGGGCTTTGGAGTTCAGCAGGCCTTTGTTGGTGTGTTTGAGTCTATTTTTGTAGCTGTTGTTTGCAGGTCAGTGGCTCATCTTCCAGCACTCTATAGGACCATATTTTTTTGTGACCCATAGGCTTTCATTTGTTAATATTTGGAAGTAGATCACCAGGTCTTTCTTCCTAGTCTGCCTTAGGCTAGAGCAGTGGTTCTCGTCTGTGGGTTGTGACCCCTTTTGGGGTCCAGCGACCTTTTAACACGAGTCACCCGATTCATGGCAGTAGCAACATTACAGTTATGAAGTAGCAAGGAAAATGATTTTATGGTTGGGGGTCACCACAACATGAGGAATTGTATTAAAGGAAGGTTGAGCACCACAGGGCTCGAGGTTCCCCGGAAGCCTGCCCATCATTGCTGACCCTTCTGGGGTTTGTCATATCGGTGGCACAGCTTCCAATTTCACAGCAGCACTCTAGCTACCACTGCACCACGAACTGATAGACAGGTGGTGGACTGTTCTTAAAAGCCACCTGATTTACGATGCTTTGTTTTGACAGCCCTGGAAAATGGATACAGAATCTAGTTTCATAGTCAATGCAAGACACACCTTGGGGCAGTAGGGATGGCATGAAGTGAATAGATTCAAAGTATATTTTAGGGAGAGGAAGGATGACAGTTAATGCCTGGGGGGTGTGCAAGGAGAAAGGAAGCAGAGACACCATTGATATTAAGTGCCTGAGTTAAGACAGGAATTTCCAGGGAAGCTGGTGGGTCATGATGGGAGAATTTCACACTCCCCGGGGACAGGGGGAGCATTGATTAGTTCATATGTCTGCGCATCTTCTCAGACAATAGAGGCTTTGTCATCCTCAAATGAAGCATGCAGTTGGAGCTCAGAGAGGGCATGCAGTGCAAATGAAGACTGGGTTGGTTGAGATGGGTGGACCAGGGCCACTAGTCAATTCTGAGGAGCTTCAGAAAACCTGCCCAGTGTCTCTTGGAGAGTGGGCATGTCTCATGGCCACAGAGGGCCTTTTAATGTTTCACCTCCCACTGCAGCAGCGAGAGGCTCTATCAGCTCATCCTGGAAAGGAAACATACTACCTGCCATCAGGTTCATTTCTTCAGAAAGGATGGAAGAATACAAATGAAAGACTACAGTTTGAAGGGGTCTTAGGCAGACTATCAGGCTCATTAAAGCTTCATTTATTAAAACTTCATTATTCAGAGACATTACCCAGTAGGATGTATGCTGGGGTGGGGGTGGGCATGAGGAGGAAGGCTTGGAGCAGGGTAGGGGAACAACCCCACACCCCCAAAAAATACCTTCCCAAGAAGCAATTCCAGTGGGCACAGATTAGAAAGAAGTTTCATCCTCTGGTCACTTGATGTTTGTCCCTCTCTTTTATCTGAATGCTCTTTCCACATTGCTCAGATGAAGCATCAAATTTATATTAAAATGCAAGTTAGGAAGCATCATCCCCAACCAACCTTGTTTATCAAAATGGTAGTGCTCTCTCCGGGTACCCTGAGTTCAGTTTGTCAACAAGCTGAAGCAGTTGAGCTGGGGCTCTGTGAGGCCCAGGAGCATGAGTTCATTAATATCCGACCCATAATGCCTTGCTGGGTTTATGCCAACAAAGCCCTGTCACTCCTTACCTTAGGATTTACTCACTCTTTGAAACAGGCATTTATTTACACACAGTTTGACCTCATGATGGTGTTCAGCAGATGTGGATCTTACTTATTTGCATTGTTCTGTGACAGTTGCAAAATTCGTTAGTGGCTCAGGGATCAATCCTCTGTGGACTGCCCCGAAGCTAGATGAAGCAAGCGGGTTCTCCCTGATTCATCCTCCCTCCTTAGCAATGCTTGCTAGTCAGGATAACATAGTGCCCATTAAAGAAACTGCCTGTGTCACTTTAAATTTGTGACCTGGGCGGGAGGGAGGGTCATGATCACAAGTGACAGAAACTGACGCTTGACTAACTTAGGGAAAAAGGCCTAATGGTGGATAAATGTTGGGAAGACAAGAAAATGTGGCAAATGCCTGGGCAATCTCAGGGCTGTGAAGCAGGTAATGGCGAAACACTCCTCCTGAGGCCAAAGCGTGCCCTCTGTACTACATTAAATCACATTCACACACACCCATTCATGTTCACATGGGACCTGAGGCTATGGCCTTACTTGGAGAGGAGGTCTTGGCAGATGTGCTTAGATAAGTATTTCAAGAGCTCCATCTTTCTGGGTTTAGATTTCAGATGGATACTACATGCACTGATTGGTGTGTTCTTATAAGAAGGGGAGTGGGCACACAGAGACCCCGTGTGAAGACACTGGCAGAGATTGGATCAGTGCATCTATAAGCCAAGAAATATCAAGGATTAGCAGCAGTGACCAGAAGCAGAGAGAGGCTACTTTGATTCTCCTTCAGAGCTCTCAGAAGGAATGAATCTTGCCCACACCTTAATTTTAACCCTTTGTCCTTCAGAAAAGTGAGAGAACAAATGCCTGCTGTTTAAGTCACTCGATTGGTAGCCAGTTGTTACAGCTACCCAAAAGAACCATTATGGATTGATCTGTAGCCCCCTCAAAATATGTGAGAAATTTGAACCTTGGTGGACATGATCCTGTTTGAAAAGAAGGGAGTTCTTTTGTAATATAAATGAGGCCGTATGGCCACTGGAGATCCCTTCATAGAGGGGTTTAGAAGAGGAGATGGGTCAGTCAGGGTGCGAGGTAGTACCGATGAAGAACACAGCTTTCCCCCAGATCCTGTATGCTTCCTCCCCCCAACTACCATGATCAAAATTCTACCTTGCAGGGCTGGATAGGGCAGAGGTTGTACACTGGTGCATATGGGGGCTGGAGGCACAGGGAATCCAGGGTGGATGATACCTTCAGGACCAAAGGTGTGAGGGGCGATGCTGGGAGAGTGGAGGGTGAGTGGGTTGGAAAGGGGCAACTGATTACGAGGATCCACATGTGACCTCCTCCCTGGGAGATGGACAGCAGAGAAGGGGGGGAAGGGAGACTCGGGATAGAGCAAGATATGACAAAATAACAATGTATAGATTACCAAGGGTACATGAGGGAGGGGGGAGCGGGGAGGGAGTGGAAAAAAAAAGAGGACCTGATGCAAAGTGCATAAGTGGAGAGCAAATGCTTTGAGAATGATTGGGGCAGGGAATGTATGGATGTGCTTTATATAATTGATGTATGTATATGTATGGATTGTGATAAGACTTGTATGAGCCCCTAATAAAATGTAAAAAAAGAAAATGATTAAGGCAAAGAATGTACAGATGTGCTTTATATAATTGATATATGTATATGTATGGATTGTGATAAGAGTTGTATGAGTCCCTAATAAAATGTTTAAAAAAATGAGGCCATATGAGAATAGGCTTGAGCCTAAACCTAAACACTTCTGAGTTAAAGGCCAGGATAGACCCAGTAACACACAGTACGGGGAGAAAGATAGCGAGGAATGCCAAGGAACTTTCTGGTATCCACAAAGAAGGACCCTGACCTAGAGTCGCACCCCAAATTTGAACCTGTAAGCTCCAAAGCAGGGGGAAAAGTGTTTTAAGGCTACTGACTTGTTGGGTAATTTTTGGAGATTAAGACAGAAACTTAAGACATCCTCCAATCCTTCCTCTGGCTTCGTTCCATTTTTCTCACATTCAAGAGTCCTCCTAGAGGATTCAGTCAGGTTGGTGTTGTTGTTGTTCAGTGTCATAGTGAGGGTTTGGATTCATTGTGACCATACATACAACATAATCATACACTGCCCGGTCCTGTACCATTCTCACAGTTGTTCTTAAGTTTGAGCCCATTGTTGCAGCCACTGTGTCAATCCCATTTGTTGAGGGCTTTCCTCTTTTTCATTGCCCCTCTACTTTCCAGAACACGATGTCCTGCTCCAGGGACTGATCTCTCCGGACAACATGTCAATGTTAAGGCGAAGTCTCATTATCCTTGCCCTGAGGAACATTCTGGCTGTACTTCATCCAAGTTAGATGGGTTTGTTCTTTTGGCAGTCCATGGTACATTCATTACTCTTTTACATCACTACTAATCAAATATATCTATTCTTCTTTGGTCTTCCTTATTCAGTGTTCAACTTTCACATGAATATGAGACAGTTGAAAATACCATGGCCTGGGTCAACCCACCCCAGTCCTCAAAGTAATCTCTTGCTTTTCAACACTTTAAAGAGGTCTCGTGTAGCAGATTTGACTAGTGAAATGTGTCATTTGTTCTCTTCTCTGCTGCTTCCATGAGAATTGATTGTGGATTCAAGCAAGACAAAATCCTTGACAATTTCGATCTTTCCTCCATTTATCATGATGTTATCAATAGGTCCAGTTGTGAGGGTCTGGGCTTTCTTTACATTGAGTCATAATCCAAACTGAAGGCTTTAATCAATCCTTCATCAGCAAGTGAATCAAGTCCTTCTCATTTTCTGCAAAATTGTGTCATCTGTATAATGCAGGTTGTTAATAGGCCTTCCTCCAACCTGATGCTCCATCAGGCACTGCCCCTTAATGAGTTTAGGTCATGAAGGATAGTCCTCCATAGGCACATTGATTATTACACTACCACCCTCACATAATAAATTCAGAGAGAGAAAATTTCCCCAAAGCAATGGAAAGCTTACTAGAGAAGTGGAGGGTGCTAAAAGCCAAAGGTGACACAAACCAGAAATCAATACTAGTTTTCAATACCTGCAGTCATCTAATAGTTCACTGCACTATCTAAGGAAAGGTGAGGAGAACTGGGGCAATTCCATTAAAAAAAGTCAATGCAGGGTATATAAGTCCGTCATTCCTCTGGAGAAGAAAAACACATAGTTGGGTTGTAGAGCTTTGTTTGCTAATCAACCGAATGTAGTTGTAAGGCAGGGGTGTGCGTGTACGCGTGTCTGTGTGTGCGTGCGTGTGTGTGTGTGTTGAAGGGAGGGGCTTGCCATTCTATTTCATAGCCAGGAGAAAGATGAGCCTCTTCCCATATCTTTTGCTCTGTGGCAAGTTACTGATCTACAAGGAACTTTTATTTGACAAGGACATTGCCGAGAAAAAAACGGGAAGCTTGTGTTCATCTCTGCTGAGAGGTGGAGTCAAAGAGATGGGCTTTATGACAGACACCCTGATCGTGCAACCAAACTATGAAATGGCCTCATACATTCAACACACATTTGCTGCACCTCCCCAGTGTGCTGCCCAGATATTACCAGCAGAGTGTTTTATGGGCAGCATTTTAGAGTTAGGCAGGCAGAGGGAGTGTCTTTGTGGGTGTTGCCTTTACCAGTCCTTGGATTGTTCTGGGACAGGCATGCCTTTTTCCTCTAAAGTAACTGACCGCATGTAAAGAAGGAGTCTCCTCAGTAAGACGGGTTGAACCAAACCCAACCTATGACAATCATCTCTATTGGAACACATAGCGACCCTATACAAATACCCGTAGGGTTTCCAAGTTTGTAACTCTTTTGGGGGGTCAACTACCATATCCTCCTCTTGCAGAACCACTACAGAGTTGAGCGTTGTGTTAGCAGCTGAATGCTTAATCACTGTGCCCATTTTGTTTGCTGAGCCGCCCTCAAAACACTGAACAGTTTTTCTGGGTACCAAGTATGTCCACTTCTATATCTGGCCTAGGGTGTTTTCTCCAAGTTGATAGGAGGTGCAAATCAGTTACTAGGGGTTTGGCAGAGTCAGTATGGAAACTGGGAGGGTGTGTGAAAGTTGAACCAGAGTAGAACAATTCCAAGACACTTCCTAGGGATTCCTGGCATATAATATGCAAACGATAGTCAAGATATATAACTGTGTCTCTGTTCTTGGTTCTGTCAGTACCTGGTGTGGCCACAAAGGAGAAACCTGGTCTCCTGCTATTTTGAGCATCTAGTGTGAATGACAGGAGATAAGTCACATGCTAATGAACCCTGGTGGTGTAGTAGTTAAGCACCATGGTGCCCGGCTATCAAAGCATATAGCGTCTGGGGTCTTAAAGGCTGGAAGATAAACAGGGGGCCACGTAGCTAAGAAACAACAAAGTCCACATGGAAAAAGCACACCAGCCTACACCAACATGATCGCTGAAGACAAAGCGGGTGCATAAGCACATGTGAGCATGTTTTCTTGATGTGCACTCACCCTTTATATACAACTCTCTTATACATACGTGTTTCTGTGGATTTGTTTCTCGAATGCACCCAGACTCACATAAGCAGCGTGGAACGCATTTAAGAAGCCTAGACAAGGGCAGGGCAGGATATTCGGAGGGACTGGATCCAGAATTTGAGAGGAAGGAGCCCTGGTGGCAAAACGGGCTGCTAGCTCGCTGTCCCAGGGGGGACAATGAGACTGCTGGCTCCCATGAAAATTTACAGTCTTGAAAACTCCATATAGGGTCACTGTGGTTGGAATCCACTGGATGGCAGTGACCTTTTGGGATTGAAGGTGGAAGCCACCAATGACTTCCTGCCATTGAGCCAAGGAGCCTCAGGAGAGTGTGTGAACTTCTGGAATGCAGTGAACAACCTCTGCACATCTGCTTTTCGTGCTGCCCAAGTCATGCCCTTGGCCTTTGCTTAAACATATTCATCCAGAAGTGAACCATCACAGCTGCTCCCTCGGGAAGCTGGGGGCTGAGCTCTCTGGTTCCACTCTGTCAGCATTTCTGGTCCGGGTACCTCCCCTCTTCCCCGGCACAGGCAATGTGCTTTTGGAAGCAGTGCTCCCTGGGTAGTGGGTGTGATTTGCCTCCTCTGGCCTAACATGATGAATGCTGAACTTTACCTAGCCCAGGGGAAAACTTATTATTTAAAGTAAGCTTTAGACAGAATCTTTAGAAAGAGAAATGGTTAACTTTATGTACACAATTACTCCCCAACACATAGGCTCAACCTCATAGGCTGTGGATGACCTTGAGCAGGTGCTCAGTCACAATGGTTTTCTATCAGGATTGAGAGTTCAGCTCTCTCAACTCTCCAACTGGTTATTAGCACCATAGTCTCGTTTCTATTTTTGTATTTACTTTGTTTTTAGGGGAAAAAGACTCCCAATCCAACTATATTTTATTAGGAACTCCTTTGCTAAGTTTTACACAAGAAAAAGGCACAAACTGCTGTTCTGGATGAAGGAGAGCATCCGCATGAGGCCACAATGGTGTTGGAAGGACCCAGAGCCACAGTGACTTAAATAAAATGACACCCATTCTGTCCTGCTGACTCTGACTCATAGTGACTCTGTGTAGGGATCCTGAAGTTGCTACCTTTACAGGAAGCAATAACCTCATCTTTCTCCTGTGGAATGACTAGTGGCTTTGAACCAGCGACCTTGCTCTTAATAGTCCAACACTATCCAGCATTACCACCTGGGCTCCTGAAAACTTAAATAAGACATAGAAAACAAACAACTTTGTCACAAAATTGTGACTGAAGACAGATCAATTCCTGGAGTTTCAGGAGGGCCTGTGAGAGCATGAGCGGGACCTTCATTGGGATGTGCACACTACCGTATATCGTTGAGTGTGGCCCGGGGAGTGGACGCAAGCACACTGCCTGAGGGACAAGCTTTCCACTGCCAGTCAGAGTAGGAAAGAACTCAATGGCGGCTGAATCTGAGGCCCCTCAAAATGGATGTAGGGTCTCCACATAGACTCTCACTGTGAGCCACAGCCTATTGCTCAAAATTTAAGCTCAAATACGACTTAAACGCCAAACATTCTGTTTCCTTAAAATAGGGTACTGCCAGGATCAGCTAGAAGTCTGCATGACCTATCAGATCTCAACGCCGATCTCAAATCACTTCACATGATCCATTCTACCAGTCATGTCAAGGACAACTAGAGGTCTGCATGAGCGAGCCCAAATCGCCTCCTCACTTACCCATTCCAGAGGCTGTGCCTGTATAACCTATCGACTAACACATTCCCATATGCCGTGGTTATGAAACCAACCATCATGCTGGAATAAGGACCAATCACGATGCAAGGGTCAGGATCAATGGGAAAGCAAAATAGGGGCTGAGGGGAGCCAAGAGGGGTCGCTTCACTCAATCCCTAAACCTGATCTAATGTCACTAGACTGGGGTCTTCCTCACATCTCAAGGGCACCCGATTCATGATTGAAGTGAATTGTGCTTATTCAATCTTTGTTCTGCTTGCTGTCCTGCTGTGCTGCATCCTCTTCTTGCTTTTTTGTGCATGGCTCCCTCTGTTGTGGTGACAAATGGCTTGAGAGGGATTTGACATAGGGAGAAAGCCCACCCACATCAACTGTCACCAGAAGCAGACACTAAGTCCATTTCTCTCACCTCACAGAAGTATGCACACCAGACACTGGTAGGGCTGCCTGGGAGGGGAACCCTTAGTGCAGTGGTTCTCAACCTGTGGGTTGCGACACCTTTGGGAGTCATATGACCCTTTCACAGGGCTCACCCAATTCATAACTGTAGCAAAATTACAGTGATGAAGTAGCAAGAAAATCATTTAATGGTTGGGGGAGGGGGGCATCACCACAACAAGAGGACCTGTATTAGGAAGGTTGAGAACCACTGCCTGAGTGTGTTTAGGACTTTGCTGCCCTCAAGGTCATCAGACATTCCTGAAGGCAGAGCCACTGCAGGAAGCCCTTCTGGGAAATGCCCTGAAGACAGGTCTCAACCAACTCCACCCTCACCCTCTGAGATCCTAATCATAGGACGCATGGAAATGCTCCCTGCCACTTCGAAGGCTGTAAGTCCATGGGAGCAGAAAGCCTCCTCTTTCTCCCTTGGAGTGGTGGCTGGTGAGTTCAAACTGCTCACTTTCTGGCTAACATAACCCACAGACCAGCTCCCCCTGAGCTCAGTTTGGTTTGCCGCACAGCACACATTGTTTGGAACCTTCTGAAATAGCTATGCACATGTGCAGGTTGGGGGGATTTCGCACAAGATGCAGTTTTCCACCCTCTCTTGGCAAAAATAATTTTTGCAAAAGGCTTGTATTCTCTTCTGGATCTGAGTAGCAGCTACTCTCATGAAGTCATAGCACATACATTCATGCTACAGTCCTCCCAACTCCCTAATATCTTACACCGAGTCTGCTCCATGCTTTTCTGTGTCCTACATGGCAGCTGTAGGCACCCAAGGCATGGGCTCTGCAACCTGGGTCCAAATCTCTCCTTCCCACTTCCTCACTGTGTGGTCCTAGGCTCATGACTTTATCATTCTGTGCCACTGATTTTTCATCTGTAAAAGGAGGCCAAATAGAGTCCACACATAGGCTTGCTAAGTGGAATAATTGAATTATTATACACAAAAAGCTTAGAACGGTGCTTGGCATCTTGCAAATACTATTAGGTGGTTTAGCATAGGGACTGGGTCATCCATTACATATGCTCAGGTTCAAACTTCCGGCCAGGAAGGGGTGGTACACCTAGGTGGGCATTACACCTGGATTGGCCCATCTGGGCCAGGTGAATTCAATCCAGCCATTGGGGTTGACCATGACCGTCAACCATGCCTCCCTATGGAGGAATTGAAAAGGCAGGATCTTGACCGCTCCGATGTCTCCCTTCACCCACTTTTTTGTTGTCCGTCCCCCAGAGAGGAGGTCACATGTAGATACTTGTAATCAGTTCCCTCTTTCCAATCCACCCTCCCACAACCCTCTCAGTATCACCACTCACAAATTATCAAGGTTTCTTGAGGGATGGGGGAGCGGGGAGGGAGGGGAGAAATGAGGACTTGATGCCAGGGGCTTAAGTGGAGAGCAAATGTTTTGAGAATAATGAGGGCAATGAATGTACAAATGTGCTTTACACAATTGATGTATATATGGATTGTGATAAGAGTTATATGAGCCCCTAATAAAATGATTTTAAAAAAAGAAAAAAAGGCAGGATCCCGGAGCCCACTGAGTGACTTTCTCTCCAGCAGCTTCTAGGTAGGCTGTGCCCTGTGAGGGGCCCTGAGGTGCCTGTGTAAACCTGAAACTTCTTCTCTCAAAAAACCCACTTGGATCACAATCCAGGCTTCGAATTGAATTCTTTCTCGCGCGAAGCCAAGGCCTGAGGTATATCTCTCCCAGGAGAGATCTAACAATAGTATCTCTTATTATAGCATTAGGAGCCCAGGTGGTGGAGTGGACTGTGCATTAAGCTGCTAATCGCAAGGTCGGGGGTTTGAACTGACTAGCCCGTCCGTGGGAGAAATATGAGGTTGTCTATTTCTGTAAGGCAATGGTTCTCAACCTTCCTAATGCCCCCACCCTTTAATACAGTTCATGTTGTGGTCACCTGCAACCATAAAATTATTTTCATTGCTACTTCATAACTGTAATTTTGCTATTGTTATGAAATGGTTGACCCCTGTGAAAGGGTTATTTGATCCCCAGAGGGGTCGCGACCCACAGGTTGAGAACCGCTACTGTAAGGATTTAAAGTCTCAAAACCCCAAAGGGGCAGTTCTTTGTCCTATTGGGCCGGTATGAGTGGGAGTCAATAAAATGGTAGTTAGGTTTTTTTTCTGCATCAGTATCAGATTCTGGTGGCAATCTTAGTCATCACGCATTGTGATCTGGTTTGAACTCTGGTAGATCTGTGGGAAATGACTGCCCTGGTTTGAGGTGAGGGCCACGGTGCTTCAGTGGTAGGTCTCTCATCGTCTTTCACCGGGAAGACCCGGGTTCGATTTGCAGCCAATGTGCCCCAGACTGTCAGTGAAAGTTTGTGTGTTGCTATGACACTGAGCAGGCTTCAGGGATGTTTCCAGACTGAAATAGAATAAGGACGAAAGACCTGATTATCTCCATCCACACATCGACCTATGACCCTCCACGGTTGGCTTCCCTTCCCAGCCCTGGTGATAGCACAGACTGGCATAGTTTGCTCCGCTTCCCATGAGGTGTCCATGAGAGGCTGACTCGACAACCACGGTCAAGATCAACAGCTTGAACTCCTTTCTGGGTCTACAGAAACAAGAACAACCTTCTGAAAGGAGGTCGCATTGCTATTTGGGACTGGGAGAATGCCTTTGTGACAAGGATTGTGATCTGGATCCCAAAGGCGACTTTTAAACACAGCCACATAGCAACTCCGGAAATTGCCATAGCAGAAGCCAGGTTTAAAAAAAAAAAAAAAGTTCTACTGGCTTGCTCAAAGGAGGCCAGAGTTGGATGGGGGTGGGGTGGGAGACTCCTCTAAAAATGAACAAATTTGTTTGCTTACATATTTGTCATGTCTTTTGGGCCTGAAAGAAAGGGGGGAAAAAGCAGACGAGAGGAGGAAACGGCGACTGACAGTCATCTTGTTGGTATTCCCACAGCATCCCCTCCTTAGGCACTTGCTGCCATCTCATCCAACTCCACTCAGTATATTTTCACCCAGCAATGATGCAGAAATGTCTGTGTACTCCAGTGTTATTGTAGTCGGGCAGCGTTTACGGGTTTGACTTTCAACTCAGCATGGCAGGACGTCTACAAGCAATTATAACCAGCACCTGCTCTGTCTGTGCGGTGGGCAGGCAGTGACGGATCCCCAGCTTCCAGAACACTAGTGCCCCCTCCCAGCTCAGGATAATGACGGTGACACTCGGCCTCCTTGTTGTCTGGGGGAGCTCTAGGAGCTCTCCTCTGAAACCTCATATTATTGGCATTTCTTTGAGTGAACACATCAAATTAGTGATTGTAAAGGAAGGTGTAGGAGATGATTACTGGTGACAAGACAAGCCTCAACCACTTCCAGAGAGCATGTCTCCTAAGTGCAAAGTATGGAGAGGGAGGAAACAATTGACCACAAATGGAACAGGCTCTGAGTCTCGCCACACAATGTATGTGCATGGTCACTGAGGCGCCAACATTATGGCTGGAGGACGGATATGGTTTGTGCAGCCGTGATTGCCATCCAGAACGTGCCGTGCTATTGTGAAAAACGATTTTTTTATTCTGAGCAAATCTCTGCTTCCACTTGCTTTAATGCTTCGCCAGAGAGCCAGGGACTCTGGGAGGGGTGGGGACGCACAGGGCTGGGCTGACCTCAGGAACTCATGTGTAAAGGGCTTTTTCTCACTTGGAAGCAGGCTGGGTTCACAGCTGTTCTTTCTGGTAAAGCTTGTTTCTGAACCTTGCCACGTCTGAGTCCGAAGAGGGAAATGAAGGTGACAAATGCTGCGAGGAGCCCTGGGCACATCTTAGCTATGGTCCTGCTTAAGTCTGTTTCATTTGAATCCCAGTTTTACCTTTCCTCCTTTCTGGATTCCGAAGCATCAGATGGGTGCCAAACGCTTCCACGGACAACTAAAGCTGAACAAGGTGCAGGCAGATGAAGAGCAACGGGAGGTTGGTGTTTGGGAGAATGAATACTTGGGCTTCCTAGGCCAGTCCAGCTGGTGGTTAGAGCCCTGTTTCAGATTCCACTGAAATCTCCTAGTGTCCAAGGACCAAGTGGCTCCTAAGTCCAGAATTTCTGTTACATGTCTCACCAAGGAGAAGCTGGGCCAAAATGCATTGAAGAATAAAGCAGGAGCTTGGCTTGTGGATTCACTCTCTGATTCTGAAATTTCAAAGGCTCCGTGCACCGACATTTCAACACTGAAAGCACAGCAGGGAAAATCAAAGACTTGGGCTTCCTCCTTGCCCCTCTTTTAGGGTTTTTATGGTTTTCCAAGGC
The DNA here is from genome assembly GCF_050624435.1 of Tenrec ecaudatus. Taxonomy (NCBI): domain Eukaryota; kingdom Metazoa; phylum Chordata; class Mammalia; order Afrosoricida; family Tenrecidae; genus Tenrec; species Tenrec ecaudatus. Next base: position 211,631 of record NW_027459517.1, read on the forward strand.
GCCTCCCAGAGCCGAGTGTTGTATAGGTCATGTTTAAAAATGTCGTAGTTCTGAGGGACTTGCTGTTCTGCTTTCTTTTGCAAGGAGACCCAGTTTCTTGTCTTGTGGCCAAACACAGAGCACAGATGTCTGTGGGCCCCCTCCCTTTCCCCTGACCTTTGCTCTCTTCTCTGGATACCCTACTGACCTGTTCTCCCTTACAAGATCTGAACTGCTCACACACTTCGTTAAATTCTCATCCTAGCGAGAAGCATCCGAGCATCTTATTAGAGCCTGTATGAGTTCTGTTCTGGATGCCTATTTGTGTAACTTCAGGTCTCTGGCATGGAAACGTCCCATGCCCACAGACCCACACAGGTAATATAAACTCCAACAGTAGTTTAAGGTTTAAGGTGGTCACAGGGAACACTGGGGCCCGTGTCTCCTGGTGAACCCCTCAGGCTGTCTAAAGGGGCTAGTTCCATCTCAATGTAGCCATGCAGGAATGTAGACCGGTTAGGTAGCAAGACAAGGGGTTGTTCCTCTCCATGCTTAGGGGGCCTCCTACAGGAGGTTGGAAGCCAATGCGGACTAAGCCCAAGCCAGGAGAGCTTAATTGATGCCTCCCAGCTGAAAGCCTGGAATCTGGAGACCACCGCCCCTTCCCTTCAGCTGCTTCTCTGCCTTCCACTCAGCAGGGCTGAGTGTGCAGTGTCATGAGGGTGCCCGTGTTCAGTTTAGTGTAACGCCGGAACCTTCTTCTCTCATGTCTATAAACCCACTCGGATTACCACCCAGGCTTTGGTGTGAATTTCTTTCCAGTGTGTAGCCAAGGACCGAGACATTTCCCACCCGAGAAACCTAACAGACCCAGACTTACAATAAACCCATATTTGTATTTATAAGGCAAGAGGTGACCAGGTCTAGACAATAATGGTGAAGAGGGCCCTGGGTTTGAGAAAGATTCTGAAGTAGAATCCATAACCCTTAGAAATGTATTGGCCTTAGGGGAGGGGCAAAGAGGGCTGGATTGAGAAAGTCTCTGGCATCCAGTTCTGACTTGACTTCTGGATCCTGAATCCTTCAGGGCCATGACCTTGCCCTCCAGCCAGACCTTCCAATAGCCATCTTCTCAGAGCCTTGTTAAGTTCTCATAATACATTACACCTGCCATCCTGTGAGCAGCTACCAAACCCAGGCACTTTTTTCAAAGACAAGCTCGCTCTCTCTACCCCTAAGAGCAGGTAGTTTGGGGATGATGGATATGAGATACCACAGAAGACAAATCTGTTATCTTCCATGGTGCACAGAACATGCTGTCACAACCAGGACTCGTGACAATCCCTCAGTTTCCTAAATTGCTTCACTGCTACTTTTAATTAAGCCTCATTAGATTGTCATATCTTGATAAGAGGGATGACCCTGAACTAGATCCATAAATTAAAGCTATCCTCATCCTGTGCTTTTATATGAATGTGTTAATTATTTTTGTGATTAGGGAGAATAATGGAGGGATGGAGCAATACCAAACGGAGTTTGACAAAGTGTTGGTGTTTGCTGCGGCAAACGTGGTGCGTGTCAGACACAATCCGTCACCCAGTGAGTCTGCCATTAACACCAAGGGACAAAGGTAGGATTCCCTGTAATAAATAACCTTCCTCCCAGATGCTAATGGAGACCCAGCAGGACCCACTGTTGTGTTGTCGCAGTTGTACACGGGCCCTTAGAGGAGACAGAGCTGGTGTTTGAAACGAGTCTTGTTTGCCCCCAGTTGGCTCACACATTTGTTTTTTAAATGGCATAATCACTAACATTTAAACACAGGGTGATGTGACGTAACAATCTGCAGCTTCTGAGAAATGGAGAGGCCCGACTGCTGGTTGACAGTGCAGAGGGACTGGGGGAGCAGTCAGATATGGTGATCAGAGTTTGGAATCCTTGCTTTCCAAGTACATGTGTCAAGGAGTTCAAGGGTTCAGAAATTTAGGAGGGAAGTTCCAGAAGACAAGTTTGTGTGGTCGATAATAAACCAATATAGGGGTTGAGATTTCAATCTGTTGGCTATTTATTTTGTGCTTGGTAGCCAACCAGCCCAGAATTCCTGACCTCGCCGACCTGTGAAACAAGGACCATTCCAGAATGAAATAGAAGCAAGCACGGAAGCGAGGGCATCCATTACCCCGAATGCATAAGGGTCAGGAACTAAGTGCTTTCTGTAGAACAGCTCCAGAAGGCAGACCTTTGGCTGGAAAACCTGTTAGGGAGCTAGCATAGGGACTGGCAGGCCTATTACACATGCTCAGAGGTCCGAGCTACCAGCTCATGAAGCAGTGGCTCACTGCATGCTCAGCAGTTCAGGTTTCCAGCCAGGAGGGGGAGCTATGCCTGGTGGGGCTGTACCTGCATTGGCTCACCTAGGCCAGGTGAATTCAATTCAACAATTCAGCCAATGGGGTCGACCCACGTCATCGACCACGCCTCCCTAACCGCTCATAAAACTCACGGGGATCCCAAACCAGGCCTCGCCGTGAGCTGTTTCTCGCGTGGAGCCATGGACCGAGGCACACCTGTCCCCGGAGAGGTCGAAAAGAAGCGGTGCTGTGTGATTTGGAGCTATGAGGTAAGCCGGCCCCAGGAGTGGGCCCTCCCATGTTGGTCTCACGGATTGGGGGCCCCTCTGGGCTCCTTTTACCTCACCACCCTCGGGAGAATTGTTGGGTTGAATTCACGGTGTTCGTCTTTGCGCCGTTTCTTGCTGGTGTCCGTCTTTGCGCCGTTTCTTGCTGGTGTCCGTCTTTGCGCCATTTCTTGCTGGTGTGCGGGACTTGACGTGCCTGCTTTCCCAGGAACTCGCCTGCCTTCCCGGGCTGCATTTGTGAGGGGGCTGGGACGCTGCTGCCTGGAGGCTGGGAGGATTTTGACTCCAAAAGCCTTCTCGAGGCTCAGTGTATAAGGTTTATTTGGACGTGAAAACAGAATCAAAGATGCAATTAACGAAGTTTTAGAAGCAGGCTTTATTGAGAAGCTTGCGGGCAGGTTCAGCAACTCAGGGTATTGAGCTATTGAAGCCGCGCAGGGGGGAAAAATCCTGGCAGTGTTTTTATGCCCACTGCTGGCAGGCACAGCTGGGGAGGATCAAAGCTGGGGAGGATCTGCGCACACAGGTGCTTCAGAAGGGAGAAGGTCGTTAATCTTACCTATATGTCAGGGACGCGTGGAGTGACCATATCTTCAGAAAACATTCTGGCTTTGTGACGAGCTGGTTCCAGGAATTTGGGGTTGAGCTGGGGAGGGGAGGTCGATTAGGGGTCAGCCTTGAGAGCTAAGATGGAGGTGCAGGACTCAAAATGGAGTCTGTTGTGCCAAGACTGGGAAACAGTGTTGTGCCGCGTCTCCGGCAAGCAGCAGGCCTGGGGGCGCCTGCGTCCACCCTGTTGGTTTGGGCAGGACTCTGGCTGGGTGGCCGGCTCCAGGCTGGCTTTCGGCTAGGCCACAACCTGGGGCCTCCATTTTCCCAGCCACGTGACTCCACTCACAGGCAGAATGGCACCACCTGTGTCTGTTGTAGCTACACTCCATTCCCAGACAGCAAACCGCCCAGACTGCCGGAAAGTTCAGCAGAACAAGTTTCATTTCCTGCTCAGGGACCAGACCATCAGCTCTCTTGAGGGGAGACTGAGCGGCCCCCCAGTCTAGTTTTCCAAAGGTTTTTATACTTTTGCAATGTGCAGGTGTGCAAGCAGGCAGAGCTCAGAAGCGGGGTATTGTGGTTAGCCATTCTTAGTTGAACCAAAACTGCTCTGGTCGTTCTCGAAAGCCTTCTGAACATCCATTTCCTTCTGTACGTTCCCTTGGGCTATGTCTGCACAGCCTAACTCCCCAGTATCAGCTAGTTCATTGGCAGTTCATAGCTAGTTTATTTACCATTCATAATGGCTTCTGAAAGCTCAAAATGACTTCTCTTGTCAAGGCTACTTAAGCTTTGCCCAGAGCTGCTATATACTCTCCTGTTCTTAGTCAAGTTCAAATCATTGAATCTTCGGTAGCCAGCCCAGTGTATGGTGGGCTCAGCATTAAGAGTTTTGTGGCTTGTACTTTCTGTGTAAGGAATGCCACTAGCTTATTGGTTATTACTGGGCCAAATGTGAGGCTTAGCAGAAGGAGGATTAGGGGCCGGCTAGGGCCGTTCATAGGGTAGTTAGCCAGGCTGACCAATTAAGTAGCTTTTCAAACCAATTGGTTCCTCCATTTCTTTTCTTGACTCTTTGTTCTAATCCTTTCCTAACCAGGGCTCATCTATCTTTATTGATTCCCGAATGCTTTGCATAGAATTAGTTTCTCCCAATGCTGTGCACAGCATTCCTTGTTTCCAAAAGAGCAAGTCAAGCCCTGGGCGGGTTTACAACACAACTGCTACAAGGGAGTCTAGGGATCTTTCTAAATGGGAGACAGGTTTTTTTTAATCCCTGTAGATCTAAAGCAATTTGCTGACTAAGAGTCTGATAGTTTAAGTTTCCTTGTATTAAAGCAACTGACCCGACTGCAGCTAATGCCATAATCCCAAGCCCTGTTACCAGTGGGACCAATACTGGGGCTCTTTGAACTCATCCGGAAATTCCAAAGTTATCCCTACACCTCCTTCACCAGAACACAGGTACACTTGAGGAGTAACATGCACTAGCACACAAATACCCAGGGAAAAGAGACAGGGTGTTCATCCTGTGGAACAAGTAAAGCAAGTACTCATTGGAGCAGATAACAAATTAGGATCAACATTTGGTTCAATGGGAACAGCTTGAAGGCAAAAATCTCGATATCTTGATATATTAAAGGGATACTTAGATGAATAAAAACACAGTCTTCCCCTTGCAAATCTTTTAAAGTGAGCTTAGACTTGAGTCCATACTAACATCACCTATAGACTGCTGCTTCGTGTAATCCTTTTTACTAACATTTCTAATTGGATTACACTCTGTACCAATAGTGCTATTTGTACCTGTTCCTACATAGTAAGGGGAAGCAGCGTTCAGACAAAGCCAACAATCAGCTGTGAGGTGAGGATTTGAGTTCATAAATTGGAATACAGCATCTCGAGAATCAAACACAGAACCTTGAGGTGGCTCCTGAATGAGAAGGGCCCTGTGAGTTGGGCTGGCAGTGAACGGGAAAGTTACTGGAGAGTCTGGAGGGTGCGGCAAAGGAATCTTAATGACACCAGCTGTGGCTCTTCAGGATTTATCCCGAGGTTTGGGCCTTTGTACGGATGGCAGGTTGCCATATTTTACTTTGCTGGATAGAAAAGGTTTCCCGGGATCTCTATCATTTACATAATGTTGAATTCCCCATGTTTTCCCGGTGAACCCAATAACGCTTGAATCCAATTCTTATTGGGTTATATTTGGAAACCATACACGTAGTGGGATCAAACCCTTCCGACTTGAGTCTCATTCTTGTAAAAATAATAGGGTCATCTTTAACAAGTTTCCACCCTGAAAATGATGGTTTCACAACCCCAAGCTGCGCAATGGTAATGTCCCTCCCCTTGGCAGTTAGGGAGTCCATGAGCCGGGCATATATAGACATGGTTTGTTTGGAGCCTTCTTTCTATAGAGGGTATTCCGCACCAATAGGACGGGATTCGAGTATAGGTCCCATTGTGCCCTTTACCTTTAAAGGATCCAGGATGCCAATTCTTTCCTAGCAAATCAAACAAATCAAAATGAAAAGAGGGGGTCATACCCAGTATAAGAGGTTACATATTCACTGCTGGAGGTTAGAATAGCAGTCCACAGATGTGTTTGTGCTTGGGGGAAACACTGGGTGTTGTCAGCAATACTCAGAGAAAAACAATTAAGTTCTGTAAAGCCTTAATTTTGAGGGATTTTCCGTCTTTCTGGGTGTCCATCTTTCCAGGATATGCTCAGGGAGGGCTTTTTTTTTTACTTATGACTGAGGAATCCACGGCCCCCTCCCCACTATTTTAACTGCAGTTGGTGTTGTAAGTATCACTTGGTATGGGCCAGTCCACCTAGGTTCTAAGGTGTAAGGTTGGTGCTTCTTTACCCATGTCCAGTTTCCTGGTTGCACGTTGTTGGCTGCCTGTTCCCTTTCCCTTGGTTAGGCCCAAAATGAAGGTGTCAGAGCAGATGATTTGTCTCTCACCTGTTGCACAGCCTGCAGGCACTCGATGAGGGAATGATTAGTGACTTCCATTATTTCTACTTCTTTCAAACTTGGGAGGATTTGGGGAAGGTCTGCCAAACATAAATTCAAATGGGGACATGCTTTTCACATAGGGAGTGCATCAGACTTGAAGTAGGGCAAAAGGTAAAGTAAGGATCAACCCAGTACTCGCCAGGTCCTAAATGCAACTTAACGAACAATTCCTTTAGGGTTCTGTTTATTTTTTTCTACTTGCCCTGAAGAGCTTCCAGTTAATATTTAGAAGCATTGCTAAGACTTTAGTAATTTGAGCAATAAATGTTGGCCCATTGTTGGACCCCAATGTGGTGGGAAGGCCAAATCTAGGGACAATTTTAGTTACTAATAATTTACACAGAGTGGCAGCAGTTTCCTTCTTGGTTGGGAAGGCTTCCACCCATCCAGAACAGGTGTCTATGAACACCAGCAAATATCGGTAGTCATACTTTCTAAATTTGATATCCATAAAGTCCACCTCCCAGAATTCTCCAGGACTACTACCTCAAGCTCGTGGTTGGGGTTGCTCCTTTTCTTTCTGGGGTTGTTTACCCGAGCACAGTGCAATCAACGGTGGGTGACATCTGCCACCCAGTGTCCAAGCCTGGGTATGGAAAAGTGCCTGAGAAGCAACTGAGACAGTTTAGAGAGGATCCCAAATGCATACCTTCATGTAGTCCTTGAGTCAGATCTCTCCCAGAGCTTCTGGCATGAATCTTCTTCCATCAGGATGGACCAGCCACCCTGGATGCTCCCAGTCTTTTTGGCAGGCCAACTCTTGGCTTATCTTTAGATCATTTTCTGAGTATATAGGTTGTGGCTGTAACACTGGGGATGGCATGGTCACATCCACTACCTTGGGGATTTGTGGTATAATCCTGGCATTCGAGATCCACCGGTCCGGGGGACTGGTTAGGAGTGGTTCAACCATAGGTCCCCCTACCACAGCAATATCCTGTCCCAGTGTAAGCTTCCTAGCTTCTATGACTAGGATGACCGTGGCAGCCACAGCTCGCATGCAGCTCAGCCATCCTGCAGCTACAGAATCCAGTTTCTTTGAAAGATAGGTCACAGGTCTCTTCCATGGCCGCAAGTTCTCAGTTAGCACTTCTTTTGCTGTGCCTCTGGCCTCACATAGACAATTGGAAGGGCTTTACTATGTCTAGTAGGGCAAGGGAGGTTGCCCATATGAGCGACTTTTTAAAGGATTCAAACGCTTGTTATTCTACTTCAGTCCATTTAAGTTCTTTTTCCTTTCCCCAGTACTTGCATATAGGGGTTTCGTTGTTTTTGAAAATCCCAAATTCCACAATGGACAGTACCCCACAGTTCCTAGAAACTCTTGCAACTGCTTCTTCGTCTCAGGGACTGGGATTTTGAGGATCGCCTCAGTGCGGCTGGGGGACAAGTTCCGTTTTCCCTCCTCCAGTTGGTAGCCTAGGTATACAGCTTTATGGACACACAGTTGAGCCTTTCTTGCAGATACCCTGTACCCCAAGGGGCCAAGGACTATTATCAGGTCCTTGGTAGCCCGTTGGCATTCCTCCAGGGTTTTGGAGGCCAGGAGGAGGTCATCTGCATACTGGAGCAAGGTGGTTTGGGGGTGTTCCTCCTTGTGTCCCTGTAAGTCTTCACTGGGTTGATGTGCAGGGGAAACGGGTATGGAGAATAAAGCATCTTTAAGTCCAAAACAGTATAACAAATTCAGTTTGATGGGATAGTACTCAGGAGGATCTCAGGGTTTGGCACGTGGGGTGGCCAGTTTCTATCCTCTCATTTGCCTCTCTGAGATCCTGCACCGGTTGGAAGTCCTCAGTTCCCGGCTTCTGCATGGGCAGCTGGGGAGCATTCCATGTGGACTTGCAGAGGACCCAAATGCCTGTCCTCTTTAGTCTGCAAATGGGAACAGAAATACCCACTTTTGCTATCCAGGGAGTAGGGTTAGCTTGACACACCAGTGTAGCTGAGCTCAGAAGTTGTACGACCCCAGGCAGCTGAAGTTCAGAAAGGTCTGGCAGGTTGTTCTCTGCCCAAACAAAAGGAATATCTTTTAGTGATTTATCAAGAAGTTCCTTTGAGGAGGTCTCTTCTGCTCCTTGATAAAACACATATCACTCTGACATTGGAGTGGTGAGCAAAACTTTTGGCTTTTCAAGTTCAAGGGTTAAGGTGGTTGTAGCAGATGAGAAAGTAATTATGGCTGCCATTTTTCATAATAAGTCACGATCAATTAGGGGAAAGGGGCATTGAGGCATTACCAGGGTGAGCGTGTAACTGTCTCTTGTGCTAAATCTGTTATTCTGGCCGTTGTCCATGGGTGTGCTTGGGTCTGCCCTGGGGCCCCTGTAATGAAAGCCTTTCCTTTTGACAAGGCACCTGTAGTCTTTTCTGAAACCAAGAAGGTGACCCCTTTGTCCACCTAGAAATTTACTGGCTGGCTCCCTACATGGAGAGTGAGCATGGGCTCCTTGGGGTCAAGTGAAACAGAGCCTGGACACCTTTATTCAGCTTCGAGCATTATTGTCTGTAGCTTCGATTTTTCTAGGCGAGGACTAGGCCCGTTCTCTCTAGTGGTGACTAGTCCGCCTCTCCTGGGCTTTTCAAGGCACTGATTTTTCCAATGTCACTGTTTTGTATAGTAGGTACATGGATACTTCCTCAGGACTAGGCGAGGGAGAAGCGGGGTATTAGGGTTAGCCATTCTTAGTTGAACCAAAACTGCTCTGGCCGTTCTCGCAAGCCTTCTGAACACCCATTTCCTTCATGACATTCCCTTGGGCGACGTCTGCACAGCCTACCTCCCCAATATCAGCTAGTTCATTTACACTTCCTAGCTACTTTATTTTCTTTTCATGGTGGCTTCTGTCAGCCCCAAATGGCTTCACTCTTGTCAAAGCTGTTTCAGCTTTTCCCAGAGATCCTACACAGTCGCCATTGTAGCCGAGAGGTAACAGGATCTGTGACCATGGCCAAGATGGCACCCACCAGTCCACATGTGGAAGGGCGCTGCCTAGGGAGCTGGGTGAAGAGGCCTGGGAGTTAGCCCTGCCTGGTCCCGGGAGCCCAAAGTTTCCCTTTTCCCCTCCATTCCCTTTGCCTTTCTCCTCCTTTTTCAAACAAGCTGCTTTAGCCCTATAACGCCAAGCACAAAATTGTCATAATTCCTAATGAAAACATATCTGGTACCCAAATTATAAATGTGACAATTTGGTCACATTTCAAAAACACTGAAAATTTTATGCTTTTAAAATATATTTTGAATGTCATATATATTGATAACTATGAAAGTAAATAATAAAAACCAAAAAAAAAAATTTCCAAAATTTAAAACTTGAGGCGTTATAGGGCTAGTTTTCTTCCAGATTTGGTTTGTTCCTTCTTACAGGCTGCTTTTCCGTGGCCCAGGCTTAGGCCAATGGCGTTCGGAAGCCTAGGCGGAGTCACTGTTATTTAGGCTTTCAGCGATGCTGCTTCAGGCACTTTTGGGGACAGCTCTTATACTTAATACACAGCTCCTCTGCCATGATGTTCCAGCCAGAAATTCCAATTTCCCTTAAGGTTCCCTGAGCTGCCACGTGTCCCTTCCCTTGAGAGATTTGAGCATCAGCCGCGCCAGCAGGCGTCTTGGAGGGCCTTGGGGCCATCCCAAGCAGTGGTCCTCCTAGCCTGTTGTCCAGAAAAATGGTTGGACCTAAAGGTCGCCCTCGGCGACTAGTCCTTGACCCCCTTCCCTCGGGCTGAGGCATGAGATTCAGGGCAAGCCAGGGGTGTGCTCTCAAGTGGGGTTTATTGACCTGGAGGCAGCAAGCTGTCAATCGCCTCCTTGTTTTGTGCTTTCTAGATGGGACTTAGCAGCTTGATGCTCAGGAATTGCCCCCTTGCATGAATCGTGTCCAATTGGGATAGAGTTGATACAGAGAGGCTGGGCAAACAAAAGCTGATAGATTCACTTTGCAACTCTATTTGGCCACAGTATCGTTTTGAGAAAGGAGAATGGTGGGCAGAGAAGGGTACGCTTTCCCTTCCAACCGTGATTCACCGGGAACAGTTCGGTAGAGTGCCGGGAGAGTGGGCGGAGATGCCAGAACTTAGAGCATTTCTCCTCTCGAGGAGCAGTAGGAGACCTTCATCCCCAGTGCACCCAGGAACCCCTAAGGCTGGCGTCCTCAAACTGTGGTCCATGGGGCACATGTGGTGCGATGCCATTTATCCCACCCTCGGGGTGTTTTTGCTGCCACTGCCTGTCCTGCTTAGCAGCCGACCCGTGCAGTGTGCATAGGAATTTGTCCATAGGTTTTTTGAAAACCATAGTCTGGCCCTACAACGGTCGGAGAGACAATGAACTGGCCCCCTGTGTAAACAATTTGAGGACTCCTGCCCTAAGGGATCCTGGACTTCAGGTCACTATTGTCCCACCCCTGAACCCTCCCTGAACATTCTACCCCTAGTAGAGGCACCAGGGGCATTTGGTCCCCGGGTAACTTACAAGCCTTTTACTCAAATGGAACCCGAGAAAATTAAAAATGACACAGGCAGTTACTCTACTTTTGATCCCTGTTGAATCCGCCTGTAGCATCCCAATATTACAATTTAAGCCTATAACACCGAGCATGACCTTTCCCTAACATTTAATCAAATGAATATAAATGTATATATATTGATAACTATGAAAGTAATGAATCAAAACGAAATTTTTTTTGCCCCAAAATTTAAAAGTGAGGCGTTGTAGGGTTAAAAAGAAGGATGGTTCTTATCAGAGGGGCCAATGCCTTAGGATCATAAGTGAAGCGGTGATCCCACTGCACCCAGTAGTGCCCAAACCCTGGACCCCGCTAGGGGAAATTGTGAATGCTTTTACCCCTGTGCCGGTACTTAGAATGAACAAACACACACGCCTGATAATCCTAAGACTTTTTACTTACTTCCTGTGATACTCACCTACTTTCAAGGGCACTCCCACCTCACAATCCTAGCCTTGTCTCAGTTAAACTGTTCACCCTTTTGTGCGTTTGTTGGTTTTTCCAGAAGTTCTCAAGTTACCAAAGCCCCTAATCCAATTGTGCCAACTCCAGGACCACCATCTCCTGGACCACTTCAACCTTATCCAATCTAGCGCTGAATGGACAACCCCTCCCAGCAGAGCAGGAAGGGTGTGGACCCAAAGCCCTACATCGCCCTTTTTGCCAGCAGGAAGTAGCTAGAGATGTCGTCGCCCAGTACCCCAAAGATTTGGGTCCACATCTCTTCAGGATGGAAATGTTAGGTAGCTAGCATAGGGACTGGGGTGTCCATTACACATGCTCAGATGGCCCAGTTAGCGGCCCAGGAAGGAGTGGCACACTGTGCGTGCTCAGAGGTCCAGTTTTCCGGCCAGGAAGGGCAGGTCCACCTGGGTGGGCGCTGCACCTGCATCGACCCACCTAGGCCAAGTATATTCAATTCAGCCACTAGGATCGACCAGGGTTGCCCACCACACCTCCCTAACGCTCCTAAACCTCCCTTGGATCACAAACCAGGCTTTGGCATGAATTCTTTCTCACGCAGAACCAAGGACCGAGGGATATCTGTCCCCCGAGAGATCTGACCAACCCAGGGAAGCTCTTTGGAGGCAGCAGGAGTGGACGTGAGTGGCTGGTGGATACTGTTCAGATGCATGGCTTTCTGCTTGGAAGGGTTTTTAGTCTTGGCTGACAGGATCAGAGGAGGTAGTATGTCTGGATCACATAGTATCCATGTCCACAAATGAGCTGCCCATTCCAAAGTCCTGACAGTGCCTTTGGAAAACACTGTGCTTTGGAATGTCACTCCTTGCAGAGGGCAGTGGGAGGGGCTGGGACCCAGGTATGCTGCCCCTTGCTCCCAGTTGCCGGTTTCTGGATCCTGATTATATCTCTCACAGGATCAGTTAGTGGGCTTGTTGTCTGCCTCAGGGTTTGTTCACCGAGGTCCTCCAGCTAGGTGGTGGTGTGTGTGCATGAGCAGAGGCTTCCTGCCAATCCCCCATGAGTTGAAGAGCTCCCCTGGTGTGGGCTCTGTGAAAGAGGTGCCCCAGAGAGCAGGACTACCCAGGAGGGTCGGCCCTGCAGGAACCGGAGGGCCATTCCCCCTGTGGAATGACCTCAGAGCCCCGCCTCTCTCACTGTCCAGCTGCCGGGGCTGTGGACCCTAAGCTTCATGCCTCACATAGGAATAGACACAGGGTGAGGCGACTGCAGCACCTGCTTTTGCTGGTCTAATCCAGCCTGAGATCATCCTAGCATCAGCCCTCTGCCAGGGTCTTTTTTTTCTCTCCTTTTATAGGGGCTCATACAACAATAACCACAATACGTACAAACATCACTGATATAAGGCACATTTGTACATTCATTGCCCTCATTATTCTCAAAATATCTTCTCTCCACCCAAGCCCCTGGCCTCAGCTCCCCATTCCCCCCGCCCCCATTCTCACTACCCCTCCTCATCAGTCCTTCATTATTTACTAATTATTATTTTGTCATATCTTGCACTGTTTGATGTCCCCCTTCACCCCCTTTTCTTTTGAGGTTTTATGTAGATCCTTGTCATCGGTTCCCTGGTGCCAGCCTACCCTCCCTCCACCCTCCCAGCATCCCCATTCATAACACTGGTCCTAAAGGGCTCATCCACCTTGAATTCCCTGGGTTTCTAGTTCTTATCTGTCCCAGTGTACATTCTCTGGTCTAGTCAGATTTGTAAGTTATAATTGGGATCTTGATAGTGAGGGGAGAGGAAGCATTGAGGAGCTAGAGGAAAGTTGTGTTTCACAGTTGCTGTCTAGTACCCTGTGTAGGCTTGTCTCTTCCCCAAGACATTACTTAAGGGAATGTCCAGTGTACTGCGAATGGGCTTTGGCTCTCTCCCCAGCATTCCCTGCTCATTCGCAATGAGATTTTTTTGTGCTGATGATGCCTGATCCCTTTGATACCTCGTGATCGCACAGGCTGGTATGCTTATTCCATGTGGGCTCTGTTGTTTCTGAGATACATGGCCGCTTGCTTACCCTTCAGGCCTTTATGACCTCAGACGCCATATCTTTTGATAGCAGGGCACCATCAGCTTTCTTGACCACATTTGCTTATGCAACCGCTTAGACTTCAAGGAACGTGTCAGGAAGGTGAGCATTATAGAATGCCAATGTAATAGAACAAGGTATTCTTGCAATGAGAGAGTCCTTGAGTGGAGGCCCAAAGGCCATCTGCTACCTTAATAGGACACCTATAAAGATATGGACATAGGTGTATTTCCCCATGCTCACAGATAAATATATTTACATCTGTGCGTGTCTTTCTTTAGACCTGTATAACTGGCCCGTGCTTCCTAGGTCGCTCTGCTCTTCCCTTTCATTTCCCTCTTGTGCCCACTGCCATGCTCAGTCTTCATTTGGGTTTCAGTAAATCCTCTTGGTTCCTTCACCCTTGATCACGCCCTACCAGGATTCCTACATCGCCCTCACCACGGATTTGCATCCACTTGTTGTTCCCTTGTCTCTGGGTTTCTTGACATCACTCCCTTTCCCCCCAACTCCCTCTTTCCCGTGGCCCTCCCCTGAAGCGTTGGTCCCCTTTTTCTCTCCTGAAGATTGTGCATCCAGCATCTCTTTTTAGACATACAATAGAGGTAATAACATGCACAAACACAAGACAGAGCGAAAGCAAGCACCAAAAGAAAGAAAATAGCCAAAATCCAATGACCATCAAAGAAAACACAACTCTCAAAAAAGGAAAGCTCGTAGTTAGTTCACGGAATGTTTGTTGGCCCTTAGCAGTGTTTTCCAGTCCAGTCTGTGCGGGCACCAAGTCCTGCCTCCAAAGTCCTCCTTTGGCATTCCCTGGGGACCTTGTTGCTCCACCTCCTTACTCTTCTGCTGCACCCCCTTAGTGCTATGCCTCGGTGTGGCGGGATCCGTTCCCGCACTGTGTCTCAGGTGTTGTCCCTTCTAGGGCTATGAGTCTTTGAGGGACGTCGTGTCTCATCTTGGGCTGGCCATGTGGTCTTCTATGTGGACTGTCTTCTCTGAGTGGGAACATCATCCTCAAGGCCTGGTGGGCCAGGATGTGCTCCATTCTCCCCTCCTCCCCCTTCGTCTGCTCCGTATTCTCCATCAGATATGTCCCTCTCCCAGAGCTTCAGATATAGTGCCATCCTATGAAAAAACATATTTGGGTGTGGGAGAGGGGCATGGGTGGGGGGAGGATCTGCTCAGATGTTTCTAGGGTCCAGGAGAGGGTGACTGCTCAGCTGGGCACAGGCATATGGGGCTCTGAGCTCTGGCTCCAGACACTGGTTGGGAATGTGGCTTTGTTGTTAACCAGTTGTGTTCCAGTTGGTCAGTACCTATGTCTTTTTGAGTGAGTTTTCTCATCTGGAAAGTAAAGGTATTCCAGGGTCTAGTGTCCCATGTCACTAAGTGATCAAGAGGGGTTAACCCGAACCTGATTCAAACCATGTGGACATGTCAGGCGCATTCTAGATCTGGGGTGGCGATTCAGAGTCCAGGACAATGATAATGTCCAAGAGGTGATATAGGTGGCTTCGTATTGATACGGGAAGCCCACTGTGGAGGTTTTGTCCTTCCGCTGATGGCCACTTCAACTCCTGCTAAAAGAGTTTCACTGGCTCAACAGCCAAACCGGGAGCCAGTGCCATGAAAACCATGTGGCTAACTGGGACATAGGGCAGAGAGACATTTTTTACCTTGATGGCTTGGGAAGCCCCCCAATCTCCATGCAAACCTTCTGGTGTGAGTACTTTGGAAGCAATCATAGGCTGACAGTAATTCCGATCTTTCCTTTGACAATGTGTCCGTTCTCTTTTTTGAACCTGAGAAGATGGCCCCTGTGTCCTCCAAGACATTTCCTGGCTGGCCCCCAACTTGGACAGTTAGCACGGGATCCTGGGGGCCAGTGAAACAGAGCCCTGAGACATTCCTTCAGCTTCCTCAAGCGTTATTGTCTCTCACTTGGGTTTTTCTAGGCGAGGACGAGGCTCGTCCTCTCTAGTGGAGGTTTGTCCGTCTCTCCTGGAGTTTTCAATGCAATGTTTTTTCCAATGTCTGTCTCTTCTGTAGTAGGCACCTGGATCCTTCCTTCCTCAGGGCTTGGCGGTGCCACAGGTCAGTCTCTCCGTGAGTGGGCCATGATCTCTTTTTTTGAGTCTCTGTTGTGTCTCATGGCAATTCCTAGTATTTTAGCTATTCCTTTGTCTCTGTCGTGGTAGGGTCATCTGTGTTGTGATACACCCAATAAGACACTTCTACCAAATCACGAAGATTGTTCCCTTCAAATGCTTCCCATTTCTTTTTCATGTCTGAGGCAGGCTGAGTAATAAAGGCAATACTTATTTCCCTCTTGTTCTCAGGGGCCTCTGGGTCCTTTGGGGTACAAAGAACGCAGGCTTCCATCAGCCACTCTAAAAAGGCAGGCAGGCAGGCAGGCAGGCAGACATTTGCTTGTAGGCGCCTGAAAATTCTCACTGACCTTAGATAAATGCATAGGTTTCCTAGTTGTCCTGCGGAGGCCCTGCAAGAGAGACTGGTGATACCTGGCTAAGCCCTCGGGGCCTTACTGGGAGTTTGGGTCCCACATTATTCGTGGAGTGGTAAAAAGAGTTTCTCTCCACTGGGGAGTGCCCGCTGGCTGACCATCAGTTCTATTGACTGCTTTCTGGGCCTCTCTC